>NC_051155.1:128427149-128545389 GCF_013339745.2 Dermacentor silvarum
AAGTACGCGTACCTGCACCAACAAAAGATGTAAGCAGCGGTAAAAGACTTAAGAAAGTCAGCTCGAGTGCACCGACGTTACAACAGCAATAAACACGATTTCACTTCACTGATGAAGGTACTCCTGCTTCGTCTCGAAACATCGTACTGACATTTTTCCTCTTCTGTTCGCCACGTAAGCGCTGCGGATTTTTCACTCACTGTTTAGTACAATGCCTTGCTCACTGGCTGACCACAAATTAAGCCATAACAATGAGGTGTAATATCAGCATTAAAGTGCTTTCTTCAGATTTTACATTGTGACTGATTGAGGCGGCTGTGTTTCCTTTGAGACCTAACCAGCTCCACAGGATCACGACTGAATTGCAGTTTTTAGGGGCGAAGCTCCTTATAGCGGCACCCGTTCGTCCCCGTCGTAGTAGTAGTAGTGTGTAACTAGTCTGAGAAAAATGAGAAAAAAAATTCCGAAGTTGTGTCCGTAGCGCGGAATCGAACCAGGGACCCCTCGCTTCCGAGCGCGCGGCGTTAGCCCACTACGCCACGAAGCGGACATGGACACACGCACCACGATGGCAATAAATACCCAACATTAACGAAAGGCCGCGTTTCTAGCGCGTTTCTAGCGCGTTTCTAACGCGTTTGTGCTAGCGCGTTACGGCCCGTGTAAGAAGCTGGTGTAAGACGCTGTGGCCTCTCCGCCTTACCTTCAACGCGTTTCGAACGCGCTGCCCAAAGCGGTGGCAAATAAAGTTCAAGTCGAGGAGCGTTTATGAATACGGGGGGGTATACTCTCTCAGCAGTCATGTGATGGCGTCGGCAAACGCGGTGCACGTTCCGGCATGTGTAAATGGCTGCGTAAGACGCTGTGGCCGCTCCCCCTTACTAGAGAGTACTGCACGTTTCTAACGCGTTTGTGCTAGCGTCCCCTTAAGCGGGAGATCCGATGATTCCCTCCGGAGCTTCGCCCACTCATCATCATTCACCCCGTGGATATGCTGTGATTTTTTTTTACAGCAGCATGGACACCTGCAAAAATCAAATTTTCTATTTTTTACAGACTGCATGCACGTAAGTGCCGGAAGTTTTTATTGCGATAGCAATTATATGGACACTCCAAAGCAGATTTCTGCCGTCGGCGTCGCCGTCGCCGTTGCCGTCGCCGTCGCCGTGAGGTTCCGTATGACGTCAATGGAGATGAAATCGTCGCCGCGCGCCGCCGAACGCTGCATGTGCGAGTGAAAGGGCGCGAGGGACGCGCGCTTTCACGGGGAGTGAACGCACGGCGGAGAACAAACGCGCTTCTGTGCCGTGCTCCCTTAAGGGCTGCAGAAGTAGGCGTCGCTTTCCTCCTTTACAATCACCATATATGTAGAGCAAACGCGCCTTCTTCTGACGCACGAAAGGCCGTGGGAGGGGCGGGGGGGGGGGGGGCAGGGAAGGGAGGCGACGTTTAGCTGCGGCACCAAGTGCCTATTTATATTATCAATATTTTAAATCCCAGACACAAGTATATGTAATGCTTTTTATTCAAAAAAGAGGGATATAAATCATCAAAAATCTCTTGAACGTGGATGTGTTTTCTATCCGCAGTCACTGACAAGAAGGCTCGAACCTTGCATAAAACCGGTTTCCTATGTATACAGTCAGCTTTGCCACAATCCGGTGGTGTTCCGCGGGCAAGCAAACGCAATAGTATTGTGGTGAAGCATATCAAGAGTGAAAAGGTGCCGGTGTCACGGGAGATAGTGCGATACTCGCGCGCACCCGCCGTCATGTCTCCTGTCACAGTGCACGCACAGAGACGCTTAATAAATGTGCTGGTAGGCTTTCAGAGATATTTCTGACGTGGCTGTGGTGATTTCAGTGCTTGTTTGGCGCACCTATCATGCCACGTATACGAGATCGTTACGGGAATTATGTACGCTTTTCTTATTATTGCGATAGCAATTATATGGACACTCCAAAGCAGATCTCTGCCGTCGGCGTCGCCGTCGTCGTCGCCGTTTCCGTCGCCGTCGCCGTGAGGTTCCGTATGACGTCAATAGAGATGAAATCGTCGCCGCGCGCCGCCGAACGCTATATGTGCGAGTGAAAGGGCGCGAGGGAAACGCGCTTTCACGGGGAGTGAACCCACGGCGGAGAACAAACGCGCGTTCTGCGCCGTGCTCCCTTAAGGGCTGCAGAAGTAGGCGTCTCTTTCCTTCTTTACAATCACCATATATGTAGAGCAAACACGCCTTCTTCGAACGCGCGAAAGGCCGTGGGGGGGAGGCGACGTTTCGCTGCGGCACGAAGTGCCTATTTATATCAGAGGCTCCGGCAACAGTAACCAACGCCGCACGCATTTTGTGCGTACGCGACCAAAACGCCGACGCCGTCGACAACAGTTCTGCGTGTTGCCGGTGCTGCTGCATGTCCAAGTTTATACAGCTGATAAAGCTACTATCATTACTCCGTATAGCTCTCTACAAATTTGCTATCGCAATTGATGCTTCGCCTTTCAGGTGAAACTGCGACATTTTTTTTTATACACATTGCCGCACGTGCCTCAGAAGCACTACAAATCAGTACGACGTAGTCGATGAGTGTTGTTGTACAGCTCTCGCAATTATCTACGGCTATTAAATTGGCGTTCAGTTTTCTTACTTGCACATACGAAGCACAAATAACTGTTTCTGTTTCCGCGAATCTAATGAAGCGTACGGTATGCTCGACTACACTAATAAAAAATGCATCGGCACAACGTAATGCTTTACCATTAAAGCTGTCTGAGACGACACCTCAGTCCCAAACGTCATCATCATCATCATCATCAGCCTATATTTATGTCCACTGCAGGACGAAGGCCTCTCCCTGCGATCTCCAATTACCCCTGTCTTGCGCTAGCGTATTCCAACTTGCGCCTGCGAATTTCCTAACCTCATCATCCCACCTGACTTTCTGCCGTCCTCGACTGCGCTTCCCTTCTCTTGGTATCCATTCTATAACCCTAATGGTCCATCGGTTATCCATCCTACGCATTACATGGCCTGCCCAGCTCCATTTCTTCTGCTTAATGTCAACTAGAATATCGTCTACCCCCGTTTGTTCTCTGATCCACACCGCTCTCTTAATGTCTCTTAACGTTACTCCTAAGATTTTTCGTTCCATTGCTCTTTGTGCGGTCCTTAACTTGTTCTCGAGCTTCTTTGTTAACCTCCAAGTTTCTGCCCCATATGTTAGCACCGGTTGTATGCAATTATTGTGCACTTTTCTTTTCAACGACAGTGGTAAGCTCCCAGTCAAGATTTGGCAATGCCTGCCGTATGCACTCCAACCCAATTTTATTCTTCTGTAAATTTCTTTCTCCAAACGTATTCTGCTGCAACTATCAAATGTGAATATGCTACCGTCGCAACAAAATGCAACAAACTCACCGCGGGCATGACTTCCCCGCGCCAGCCACGCATTCTGTGCTGCTAGCTCGGATATAGGGACGAACGCAGCAAACAACGTTCTCACATTTATTACATGGAAGATGACAGAGCACAAAGGCCGAAAGTCCCCACATTTCTCTCTTGCGAATACACATCCTCACGCACCCGCCGAGAGAGCAGTTAAATACAATTTTCATCTTCTCGTCTCCAGTTGCGGCTGAGCCACTAAAATAGTGGCTCACATAGAATAACTTCGCGGGATTGACTCTTCTCGTGCATGGGGGATAACCCGAAGCTGTCAACTTCATGTCGAAAACGCGACAAAAGACATGACTGGCGCGTTTGAGCAATGAGCTCGCGCACAGTTGACCTCTATAGGATTAGCTTGGCTGGTTACTGCAAATAAGTTAGCCACTCAAATGTAAACGCATCAAATTGCTTGCTGAAATACACGAACCTCAAAATTCTAAATATGAACCGTAGCACCTAAGCCAGAACAATTTCCTTTATCATATTTCATTTCATTACTTTCAATAACTTTGCAAAGAACCCACAACGGCGCTTGAAGCGCAAGATGAAAACTGCGAGCGCGAAGCCCTTTCTAAAACTATTTGCGAGTTTTAGAAATGTTTAAAACGCTACCGAAAAGATTTAGAAACGCCACCGCACGCAAAACTCTATGGGGATCCGCACTTTGGGACTCCTATTGTAAAAAAAATCAAGTATTCGCAAAGTGGCACCAATTACTGAGGTTATCGTGCGAGTGGTACAACTCTAGATGATGCTTTACGTTTCTATATGGTCGAGTAGTTCGAATATGTTAGACCATACGTCGGTTTGTCCGTTGAACCATAACCGTCAATTCCTCAATCAACCAGTCGTGTTGTACAGCTGAACCGCATGTCTGCCGATGAATAAAAGATAAATTGCTGTTTACAACTTTTCGCACTCAATGTATTAATAACCAAGTGAAGCAGGTTGTTTACGCAGGATGTCCTTGCCGACAGAAAAAAGCACATGTGAGGAAAAAAATACCAATAAAAAACAAGAGGAGATAAAGAAACACAGTTAATTTCATGCGAACTTCATCCAGGCTAGCATGACACAATGGAGCGCTGAAATAGCTGCATTGTGTTCCGCGGGACCGCGCCATCCTCATCCTTTTTCAATGAAGGATTGTCAGGGTTGTTTTTCATGCGCCTACTAGACTCGCATAAAAGACTCGCTGATCACGACTGCTACAAAACGGACGTGGTCTGCATTCGCTGCTTACAGAAGGCAAATAAGTGTGGATGTGACAGGGTTGATTCCGAAATGAATCGTCGCAGTTGTCCCAAAACGTGGGCTGTATTAGAGGTACGTAGGAGCGGAAAGGAAAGCGATACGGCAGGCCTAAAGATTTGGGATAATGTTAGATATGTTATGAAAGCTTTTTGTTTTATTTTTTATAATCATTTGAGTTCCTTATATTTGCATAGTGATTGAAACTATAGAATTACAGTGGTTTAGCAGAAAACTTTATTTATTGCGGTAGCAATTATACTGGAGCTAAAAGGGTTCACGTTTTCACGCTTTCCCGCACTTGACGGAGAGCGCCCCAGATGCACGGAGAGTTAGAGGGTTTTCGCAGACTCGGAGTACGTTTGGCAGCAAAAACAATGTAGTGGACTCAGTGAACTCTGCGCTCAAGCGCCTCGGTGGCAGAGCCAAGGCGGCGTTTTGCCTTTCACTATATAGGGGCATGAGCATTGTGCCCACACCTAATATTAGCGCCCTAGCACTCCCGCTAAGCTGCTGTGCATGCGCAATGAGCTTAGTGGAACGGGAAGTTCTGGGCATGTCTCCGTCAATGCGTCGCCCTTCGGACAAAACTGTCAATTTTCTGCATCTGGAGCACTACGTTTAATAGGCGTCATTGTGGCAGGTATTTATGATGTGCTTCAAAAGCACCATTGTCGCTACAACAGAGACATCTTAAAATTGCACCGTAACAAAAAGAAGGGAAAGTCCTTCAAGCTTCTGCGAATCCCGCGCGTAGTGCTGTCGAATCCGGTTCCATGTGGAACGAAGCTTGCAGAACAAGAACAACGACAACAAAAAAATCCGGCAGATCCCACGCCCTGTGAGAATCGTTCTTATGCGAAGCAGAGTGCGGGGAGTCGACCAAGTTAACGGAATGACCATGACAGCACCAACCAAAATGCAGGCGGCTGTTTCATGACCTACATGATACGCATGAATGGCATTCATGTCATAACCTATCATTTATGTCCAAACCCATTTCAGTGGCTTTTGAGTGTTAATGTCTTTGCACTGAGTCATTGTCTTTTTTGCTGAGTCATGCTCATGTCTATGACTTCTAGCATCATTTCTTAGTGTTTCCTTCACTTATAAGTGCCCACGTCCGAACCAATTCCAGCGGTTTTTGAGTGTTAATCATTTTTCGCATAGTCATTGACATTTTTGCTGACCCATGACTATGAATTCTACCTTCATCCTTTAATGTTCCCTTCACTTAGTACCCATGTCCCAAACCATTTCAGTGATTTTTGAATGTTAATAATTTTTCGCCGAGTAATCGTCATTTTTGCTGAGTCATGCTCACGACTATGACGTCTGACTCAAGTGTAATGCAACAAACCGTTTGTGCTAAACTGGTTAATCTCCCTGCATTTCCTTCTACACTCTTTCCTTCCTTTAGTGTTTCTTCCACTGATTACCCACGTCCGAACTAATTTCAGTGGTTTTTGAGTGTTGATTTTTGTTGTGAGTAATGATTTTTTTAGAGTCATGCTGATGACTATTGACGTCTGCCATCATCCTTTAGTGTTTACTTCACTTAGTACGCACGTCAGAACTCATTTCAGTGGTTTTCGAGTGTTAATTCTTTTGCTAAGTCATTGTCTTCTTTGCTAAGTCATGCTCATGCTACTCTCTTAGCACGATAACGTTTAAAAAAGGGGCATATTCTCACAAATTTGTGCACCTCTAAGGAAAAGTTACATAGTAACCTTTATTTCAGTAACCTTTATTAAAGAGGCATACTCTCACAAATTTGTAACCTATTAGTTGGAAATAAAATTGTAACCTTTAGTTAAGTAACGTTTATTAAAGGGGCATATTCTGCATCATTGCCCCATGCCATTGCACCGTCGCAAGACGTATCCAAAAAATATAGGAGACTAGGGAACAAAGGAAAACGGCTTTAATCGTGGCCGAGACGAAGTGTAGCGCGCGGGAAATAATAGGCATCGAGCCGGCCGAGTTGCGGAGCCACCTTCCCAATACGTTCGCGTCGCTGCTCCAGATGGCTCTGCAGAGCAGCCGCAAACTCGACTGTACGGAGCCTATGAGGGTAGTAAGGAGGGTAGTTCTGTCCTACGTATCAGCTATTCGGCAAGGCAGGAACACACAAGCACGATGAGAAAACTCCCGGAGGGTTCGAAAAAAAGCTTCCTTTTAAAATGCCATTCAAGAAGCATCATTGTAGAGACAACACAGATGACGGGGGAACAGAATGTTTTCTGTAACCAATGATAAAATGTGTAAGCGCGACTGAACATGGTCGTAGAAAGAAACAGACACACAGACAGCGCTGTCTCTGTGTGTCTGTCTGTTTCTTTCTACTTCCTTGTTCAGTCGCGCTCACACATTCTATCATGGATTCTAACCAACTAGTCCGGCAACGTGTTTTAACCAAGTTCCTTTCTGGAACAAGCCGTCCGTGTTCATACAGGACAAAAGGAGAGATATTTTTTAGGCAGTGCTAGTATGCAGGCTGACGATCGCGATGATTCTTAACTTTCATTGTATCTATCCTGTTATTCCTTTTTTGCGGTCAAATTGTTTCTTTTTTATAGTACGGCTAAGATTGTATAAATGCAACTTACCTCTATACCTCAACATAGGTGTGCACTAATGCAGTTTGTTTTAGGTGTGCACACCGCGCTGGTCAAGTGGTAGTGATATACGGTTTGCGAGCGCACGCGAACTGACACTGGCGAGGACCGAGCTGCATGCCTGTGGTCTCGGATTAGACGGCTACAACGTCGAGCACTGCACTTGCGGTTGGTACGCTTTTCATTGCGGCGTTCTTTGAATTTTTGCCTGTGAGTTTATCTATCCTTCAAATTTGTCTCTTAAAGGGAACGTAGCGCATCAGTTGCATTAGTTCTTACAAAGAGGTCTTTGTTCACGAGCAGTGCTTAGTAAAGCCGAATAGATATGTAGCTTCGTAAAAGCGCACCTGCACTCTTAGTGCAGTCACGTATAACGTCCTGCACATAGGCGGTATATTCTCTTTCCAGCAAAGTACTGCATATAAACGGACTGTCAAGAGCTATTATGCGTAACAATATCTGCGGCGGCAGGCTAGGTCCGCTTTATGCGGCTGCGAGCGGACGCCACGTTTATATTCAGTCCTGCAAATTTGGCGCCTAAAAACCGCGCCAAAGCGTTGAGAGAGCGTTACAAGGCAAAAACGCTCTAGGGAGCGGTGAGGGAGATGCTGTGCGAGAGAAAGAAAACCGAAAGGCAAAAGGAGAGAACGAAGAGAAAGAAGTCGTTGGCTCCGTGCGTTGCTTTCATGGCGGAGGAGGAGGAAAGACTGCGCTGGCGGCCGGGGAAGAAGCAAGAACATGGCGTAAGCCGGCGGACGAGTCAATTGTTTTCGGCGGCAATCTTCGGCAGATATTTTTACAGGCGACGATATGCGACTGTGTTCGTGTGGTGAAGGGATCTGGCCGCGTCGATGAACACTCTCGGTGATGTCCGTGATGTTCAAATCCACTGTTGTTACCGGAAATTGCAAGAAGCCAGTGCAACTTCGGCAACTCGTGCGAGTACGACGGCCGCCTGGGCGATCAGCGGCGGACCCAGGATTGCGTGCTGTAGAGCTGTGTACCTGTGCCGATTCGGTAGGCCGATTTTTGTTTCCCATACGCTAAGCTTATTAAATGCTTATTTTCTACCATTGCATTATTATGAGCCAGCAGATAACGAATCTTGGTGATTTAAACATCTGAACGTGTAGTACAAGTGCGGACAGGTGCATTGAAGTTTTGATGTGTGAACTAACTATAACTACTTCCGTTACGGTTTCCTTCAGATGCATTATTGCTGGTGACTTTTGTTCTTGCGCAGCCAGGTGTTCTTTCGTTGAAATTTCATGGCGAAGTTTCATTAGGGCTTGCGTTTTGTAGCGCCGCAAGTAATTGCGTGTAGCGTTCTAACCATTAATTCTTCCGTTTCCTTTTTTATCTCCTTCGTGGACATTGCGATTTAAATTCATTGCATTTCGTAGTTTATATGTGTCGAACAGTGGTTTTATTCTTCTGAATTTTCTGGTGTGCAATACCAGGAATCTGGGACATCGCCGAACAGCTCCTCTAGCGGCCGCCTCTGAAAACATGCGCATTTTCTATGGGAGAGCATCGTTTTTCCCAAATAACTAATCATAGCAGCCATCTTTCAAAATATTACCGTGGAAATAGGCTCTATGAGCTTAGCCCGACATCTCATGCAAGCGGTACCATTACTTACGACAGAAAACCCGTTCCAAATTGCGGGCGAAGTTCGAAGTATGGGAGTCTATGGAAAAGGCCAAATTTTGGAGGCTTTTTTGGTCAGTAAAAAGCAGTTTGCGATGAGCCTATTGCATCGATCGACGTATTACCGGGGATTTATCAACTTCAATGACTCAGCTTTGAGCTAGTTGCAGCAGCAACTCTTGAAATGGCAAAAAAGTCGTTCCAAAATCGCAGTTTTCATAACAAGGTCGCAGAATTTATTGTGGTACGTATATAAACCTAGTTTTTGCCTCCAGCAGCACTCAAACCGATAGCCGAGCTTTCTGCGCGACCACCGATTAGGATCACTGATACCACCATTGTCAGTTCGCCGGTTCGAAGCCAGCGGCGCCGCTATTTTCTTTTTTATCACTTTGTCGCTGCTTAGTTTGGCGGTTTCCCGCCTGATGGCACATTCCGAAACGCAGGTCATTTAGTTACGGTTCTTGTTTCAGTTCTTTCTACTGTACCAACGTCTTCCTAAAAAAATAGCTGTCTGGTTTCGTGAACATGCGAACGTGCTTCCAAACTTCTTTTGCACTTTAGGTGTAATGTATTTTAGACAATAAACCCAGGTTACGTGTTTTGAAAGTTCATTTCTTTCTTAAGGCAAACATTTATGAAGACATTACTAAGAAATATTTTTGCCTCTTCAGCTAGGTCATGGAAAGGCGTGTTTGTGCGACTTTTGTTCAGCTTGCAACGTACCAAAAAATAAATAGCGTCCCGTGTGTGCAATTAAAAGACACAGAGTTAGAAAACGTGGCTGCAGCCCCAGATGTAGTATTCTTGCAAAGGAATACAGAAGCTATTTGACTGAGTATATTTGCATTATATCAAAGGATAATTTTTGCGTACCGGATCTTCGGTGCAAATGAAGGCTGTCCGAATTATTTCACAAGCTTTTTTGCTGAGTAAAAACCAATACCTCGAAACATAAACATTCTACCCTCAATATGCAGCGCACGTGTCTTATCATTTGAGCCATTCCCATATACCTTCACAAAATTCCAGAAATACTAAAGGTCTTCATATCCTTTTACCCTTTTACCACAACTTACGCAGAGGAGTATTGGAAATTACGCGAAAGGACTCCGGGACGTGTTAATGTAGCCTGTCGTGTAGAAATAGAGAACGACTCTAATCACAGACCACACCCCTTTTGAGTTATGCCGACAAAGTTTTGCAAGAAGACATTGTTTTCGGCTACAATTACCGAAGTTGCCATAGCATTCTGCTGCTCTGTTCTTGACTAACTCTATTGCTGAATCAGGTCACAGCACCATAATATAATTACTGGTGCAATTATTTAGTAATTCTGTGAGAATATTCTCCTACCCTAAATTTAACGTACGCCAACGTACCTACGTAAAGTCACGGTAGAAATTACAGAGCCCTTTATTGTATACATATTGAAATCATCGGAGAGTGTCTCTGCTAAAAAGTTATAGGTTTAATAATATGAGGACTGATTAGCCTTCTGTTAGGCTGTTAGGAAAAATACCATGTACGACCTGTATGTTTTAAAATCTGCCCCGATGACGTAAGTTACGTTGCGGAAAAAAATAAATACCCTTTCTAAAGAATGAACCATAACAGCTTCCCGACAAAGCGCAGTACGTTGGCGCAAGTCGTCATTTGTGATAACGATAAGATCGACAGCCCGTCGTTAAAAATGATTCGTCACTCCCCGGATTTTCTTTTTTAGTCAAGGACGCGACTTACCCGTAGAAAGGTAATCCCTTCCGCGCTTGTCCGGAACCTTGCTGGTTCCGGACAAGCGCGTTGTTTGTGGATATTTCAGGCACTTGGCATCGAAATACTTAAACCTTTAAACAGCAAAAGGCTGTCACAGTCACTTCGATAGCTGCACGGAAAGCTCGGACAATCAGTCCACTTTCACCATACGCGCTCTCAACCAAGACATATTTGCGAGAGAGGAGCTCCTATATTACCCATAGCGAGAAATGTATCCACAAATTACACCTCATTATCCCGATGTATTTATGAGCCGCACTCTGCTGCCTGTATTCCGTATTATGACAAAAATATAGTTTCTGCAGTGTCAGTAGCCTAAACAAAACAGGAAATTGAAGTCATCACATCAACTATCATATATCGTAAATTGAAAGAAATAAAACTGAAACTGTACTTCATAATACTCGCAATGCAAACTTTGACGCATGTGATTCATTTCAATTTACTATCTGTTCCAGGGTAGAAATATGCTGTTCAGTTGGTAAACACAGATTATATTGCAAAATTTGATAAGAATTTTTGCCTCCAACATATGTCCCTATTGGTCATGCACATTTCTCTATATCAAATATATGGTCGAAATATCACAAAGTCGAATTGTGAATCATTTAAAAGTTAAACTGGCTTCTCCACATAGTGGAAATGCCGTAGGAATTAGAGAATGTAATAATACACAATAATTTGGTTGCATAATCTTCCTGGCTATAGGCATGTAATGAAGAGCTCAAATGCATTACACGGCTTTGTCTTTTCGCAGCAATTTCATCCACTGCATTTATAAAGCAATGTACGTTTTTTATCTTAGCGCGTGAGTCTAAATTTTAAACAAATAGCAACTTAATTAGCAAAGCGATATGTTTCAAGAGCTCGTTAATTAGGTTGTAATTTGAGCAAATAAGACGAGAGACTTTCATGCACAGACAACATAAGCGGCTAAGAGGAACAACTGACTAGTTATTTCAGAAAAACAACTGAGTTTACCTATGTAGTGTTAAACTATGTAGCTTTAAATAATGCACATATTTTATACATCGCCGGATAGGGGTCATTGGAGATCGCTGGGCGAGGCCTTCGTCCTGCCATGGTTGCTTAGTGGCTATGGTATTGGGCTGCTGAGCACGAGGTCGCGGGATCGAATCCCAGCCACGGCGGCCGCATTTCGATGGGGGCGAAATGCGAAAACAGCCGTGTACTTAGATATAGGTGCACGTTAATGATCCCCAGGTGGTCCAAATTTCCGGAGCCCCCGACTACGGCGTGCCTCATAATCAGATCGTGGTTTTGGCACGTAAAACCCCATATTTATTTTTTTAACATGTTTATCTCTCACCGGTGACCACTTTTCACCGGCTAACAAATGCTAAACGTTATCGCTAGGCACAGGACGCGCCTGCATGTATCGGAAGTTTCTCGAACGTTATCCATGCTTCTATCCGTTGTCTCTTGTCACCGACGCTCATGTAATCTGATTGTATGAGCGACGCAAATTGTCTAGAACTTTCTGGAACACATGCGGGTACCAGGGATTATTCTGGGGCCTTCGATGACTCATGTATAAAAGCCGACGCGTTTCGCCGCTATCAGATTTCGACGATCGCCGACTGTGTTCGCCGCTTTCGTTGTGCTTCGAGTGTAGCTTAAGCATAACTGCGAGTCGGCCTAGTTGGAACAGATTCATTTTCTTAAATTTTTGCGCGCAAACAAACAGGGACGAAGATATGAAACTGCGAAACTGCGAAGCGCTCGTCCTTGTGTCTCCTTTTCTTCGTCCCTGTTTGTTTGCGCGCAAAAATTTAAGAAAAAGAGTGTAGCTTGCTTTTGTGGGCACATGTTCGCCCAATAAAGAATCAGTTTCGTCATATACAGTTTTACGGCTGTTTACTTTAACGTCACTACTACGTGACAGTATGGTAATCTGCTGTTCACACTATCTGAAGTAGAGCATTGCACGGGCCAGTTTTTCAGGTCCGGGCCTTGCCCGAGCCCGAAAGTACCACACTTCGGCCGGCCCGGTTGTGTTCGACCCATTAGCCCTTTTGCCTATACGATGCTAGCTCGAGTTCTCGATTATAGTGAAGATACTGTCATGTGATCAATGGCCACCGGGTGGTCTTCAAGCTGCATCAAAGCTGGTTTTTGCCCTGCATCCCTTCTTGCTGGTTACTTGGTAACTTAACTGTGAGAGAAATGAACATTTCATTACTAGCCGAACACCCACAGATTATTATGTGAATATTTGGTATGAAAACAAACCATACAATCGACAGTTAGTAAAATAGGGAGGGATCAGGCTGGCTACAACCACAGGGAGTGGCAGAACACCGGCTTACATTTAGGGAGGAAGTTGTAGAAAAGCACATCGGTTGATCACCATGCTCACCAGTGCGGCCACATACTATAGCGAAGGCATAGGTGAACACTACCGTACACGCCGCCGCTGCCATTTAATCTCACTTTTCAATCTCACATAGTCATTCGGATGTACCTACAGTGATGGAACTCGAGCCAATAATTTTGGCGCGAATGGAAATTTAGATACGCTGGTTACTGGCTTTCAGGAATACGATAATACACGGCCACTAGAAGCTTTTTTTTTATTAAACAGAAATTGTTGACCCACAAGGCTAACGCTGATCATGTTTTCACACGGATCATGCCATTTTTATTGCTTTATTCGGCTTCCTTATAATGATGTCAATTTTCAATCGACAAGTTAGGCATCCTTGTTTAGAAGTATATGCAAATTTAGACTCTGGCTAATGGTGTTTCAGTACAGTGCATCTACAACGTAGGCTTTCCTTATTTTTTTTTTCTCCGCCAGATTAAAGTATGATCTGCTTGCTTACTCGCGTAAATTCGCAGAAAATGCTCCTAGTGCTACAAAAACATATACAAGGCTGCGAACACGAGGGTCGAGCCACTTAACGAGTGGAAATAGCGTTCAAAATAAAAATTTACTGAGGCAATAAAGTGCTCTGCATTTCTATTTTGTTTTTCACATTCACCTCCCCAATGTTGAAAAATTTTGCAGCATCCACGTAGACTTAAAGCATTTGTCTAAGAACAATATACACTTGAAAGTCTCCGTTTAATTAGTTGAGCTAATTGTGAATTAAACTACGGCAGAATATTCAACTCGCTTGAAAATATAACGAAGACAATTAATGGAAACCTGTAGTAAGTTGCCCTGTGCCTTAGGACACAAAAAAGTTGCAAATTAACTTTTCAGAATTTGTTTACTACAATTTTATCAATGTACTCTAATACTTCTTGAAAACTTATTTAATTTTTGTTTTTCCGTTAAAATGACCCCGCCGAAAATCTAGATATTTTTGTGCAACAAAATATTGCAGTCAACTCTGCCTCTAGCCACGTCTTCCGCTCTTGAAAAATGTAACGAGCTCTATCGAAAGTCATCTGATTGATTCCCGTTAAGGATAGCTCGGATACCTGAAACAGTCTAATGAATGTTTTTGCAGCGAGTCTCGCACCAATCCAATAGCTTTCAGTTTCTTTAGTGCGACTGCAATGCATATATATTTCTAACTCTTTGTCAGGTTGATTCAAATCTGTGATGTCTAGCAACTCATGAAGTGTGCCTTTCGCCGCTATTCCCACCCACCCAAATGTGTTTCTCCTGGTCGATAGGCGGCGCCGCTGTCGAAATCATACCGCTACCTCCATCAAACTTCGGGTCCTCCATCACATGCCTGCGCACGATCACCTCTAGGAATTCGAGGTGTTAATAGGCTAGGAACAATGTGGACAAGAGTTCGTCAGTGTCGCGAAGACGAAAGAATTCCTGTGGAACCCATGTTAAGATGACTATCGAAGTTAATGCGATTAACATTCACACAATCTAGCGAACAATAAGCGACATACCGTGTTAGCTAAGACACCTTTATTTAGATTCCGTAGTGTTTCTCCTGATGTTTCAAGCCATTCGGCTATATGCGGCCATGCACTGTCTCCCTGATTGACCCGCTTTGTTATGACCATCGCTCGTCAATGTTACCTCACGATGGTAGAACAAGGACCGCAGGCCGACGGTGCATGCAGTGACGACGATGGAATTACGAGGTAGGAATGATGTCGATAGAACGACGAAGGCATATAAGGATGACGGCATGACGACCATGAGATGATTCTGAAGTGATGGCGATAAATAATTGCGCCGGAATACAATGCCATGACGCCGGTGTTCTAATTTCGATTGATTGACAATAATAGGACAATACTAGCGGAATGAAATAGAAATTATGCTGATGGAACGGAAGGTGGTATGACGACCAATGCATTTAGTAATTTTTAGCCAACCAGACACGCTTCTGAATAACATACCAGCCTTCTCCCTTTCTTTTCTCCTATTCCTTCCCAAGGTGCTTTGCAAACATATCCTCTGCCGTTGAGCTCAGTACGCCGGTGCTCTAGCTCATTAGGCCACGATCCCACGTTTACAAACGTATCTTGCCAACAAGTATATTATTCAAGCTCGAACTTAGGGGGAACATTGAGCTTGGGGGCTCCTATCGAAATACATGGGAAATCGGCAATAGTTTCTCATAGCAACCAATGCAGCAAATCTGATGAGTTATCTTGAGTTTAGAAAAAAAATCTTAGTGATTGCAGAAGGGGATATTTTATTATAGGCTGTCAACTTTTTTTACGTAAAATTTTAAAGAATTGCCAAATTTCGAAAAAGAAAACTTGACGTATAGAGCTATGTACCTCAGCAGCTAAAAATGATATCGGAATTCTGTAAACTGCACCTAATAATACATCGAAAGCGGATAGCAATCATATATCATACACCATCCTGAAATATACCACTATGTTGTGAATGTTGCATTTGCAAAACCCTTCCAGACATTATAACAAATTCACGTAAGTTTTAAGGTAAAGCAAAAAAGAATTGTTCGCTTTTGATGCTCAAACGGGTGCAGTTTATAGAAATGCCATATTTGTTTTTAATGGCTGAGTTGCGGATTTGTAAACTTCATGCTTCTATTTTTTTCCAAATTTACGAACATTCTGCAATTCTTTGAAAACATTACACTATCTAAACGAAAATTCTATTTGCTGCAGTCTCTGCAATTTAACTTTCCCTCTTAAATGCAATACATTTCATTCAAATCGGTTCATCGGTTTTCTCATAAAAGCATTCCTGCATTTTACATGTATTTGAGTATCCGGCATCGAAGATAGGCCCGAGCTAAAGCTTCCTCTTAAACAATGGATCACGCCAGTTTTATAGGAAACCCATGAAACAGAATCCTGACGTATACGCAAGACCGTGGCCACAGTGGTGCACAAATAAAAAGTCTGCTCAATGAAACGGAAACTTCGCGGGAGCCGTTATCTCGGCCAGACATCTCTCCAGAATGCGGAGGAGCTTTCTGGCCAGGTGTCTAGCAAAACCGTCGATTCATTGTCAGTAGAGCAAGTAGCTGGCCGTCTTCGAGATAACGCTGATACACAAGCGCGCTCGTTTCCAAGCACCGAGGTGAAGCCACAGCTTCAGGGTGTGTTTCTTTTTGTTGCGCTTTCTTTAGTCGTGCGTCGTAGCATACGTCATAGCGGGAATTTCGAATTCTTTAAGGTCGATACGCCACGTGGTGGCGAAAAAAGGAAACTGTACGAAATGTCCCTAATTCCTGGTATTGTAAAGCACTTTCCTTTGTGTAGTGTGTGGATTTGCGTACGTTTCTGGCTTTTCTGTCAATGTGTCCAGTTCACTGGAAGTTGAAGCACAATTTTGCTCAAAGTTTGCCTAACGCGAAAATAAGGATTTACCTCCGACGACACAGCAGCTCCGAAGTGTCAGTTTGCGCTAGAAGCAGGATTTGCAACAATGCCTTGGAAATAAGTAGTACACTGGTTACTTGTAGAAGGGGCGAAGTTCTATGCCACTGGCAAAATTTCAACAACGCAATATCTTCCGTCAAGCGTAGCTGGTTTAAGTTTTATTACAGATTGAAAATCTGTGGCTTTCAGTACTTGCGTCGTTTCATCATGTTGTCCGAAAGCAGCGCTGCGTAGCTAAGAGCTATGAAAGAACCAGAAGAACATATCACCAAGTCGCACATTTTGTTTCTGTAGGGATTGCTATGTAGAGTTTATTTTCGGCTATGAGGTACCCACTAGCCCGAAAATAGGCCATAATAAGAGCGTTCTTATGACCTTATACTTCTCGAATTATGAAATTCCTACGTCTTTTTATTCTCACCTAACTTAAGTTTTTTCTATACATAATTTAAGATGGGAGAGGTCGACAACAGTACCAACGCGACCAAGGAAAGCTGAACCCCCCGCTCTCCAGTGCAACTATAGAGTGAACCACAGCTACGGTAAACAAAAATAAGGACCAGAATGGCTGTTCATTGCATTGCGCAAATACCATATGCTCAATTTTCATGAAGCACGCCAAAAAAAGGTCTCATTTTGCCAGCACAAAAGTCGGGTGGGGCTCAGAAAGAGACGAGTGAACATTGCTCGCAAGCGGATGACACTGAAACACTTACACACACTGTAATATCACGGCAGATAGACACGCATTCGAGAGCCCTCTCACTCATTTTTGCTGATTTCACAAGAGTGGGAAGTCACTGAAATTGTTTAGGCAGTGTAAATGAACGCAAGTGCAGCTGAATGCCAGTTAGTGTAAGGGACATAAATGTGTGCCCCTGCGTGCCAACTGACAATGTGGGCCAATATTATCTGCAAGTGTGAAGAAATATGACTGAAATAAAACATAAGCCCGTACACATTCAGTTGATTTCCAAGCGGCCAAGTACAGTTAAACCTGCTTTTAATGAACCGCCATATAACGAATTCCTGGATATAACGAAGTTTTTCTATTCCCCGTCGTTACTCCATAGAAGCACATTTATTTGAGACCTCTACGTAAGGAATTGGCAGCGGGACACCCCCCTCGAAATAACGAATTTTCCCCGCCGACATCATACAGATTTCGCCCCAAATTTTGTCATTTTTGCGCGAGCAGCAACCGGAAACACCTTCTGCGCCGCGACGGAATGCGAAGCAGCGGCGTCGCGCTTGGCGCGCTCGAATTCACCGCGACTCCGAGGCGAGAGCGAGCGTACGTGTGCGTGCATGCGAGCGTGCGCGAGGCGGGCCTGCATCCCTCGACCCGGCGATCTTGCCGCCGCGGGCGTGACCTTTCCCCCTCCCTTCATTAAAACCTGATCCCACCGCTTGCTGCAGCTGGCCAAGCCCGTCAAGCCGGCACTCTCCTTTTCCGGTTGATGTTGCAGAAGGAAAAAACAAAACTGACGTTTTTTTTGTTGTTTTTTTGCAACACGCTGGCAGCACTACTCTTTGGTTACTGCGCAAGTCTCTGCGCTTCACTTCACTAACCTGGCACTAGGTGACACTATAGGGCTGTTTATAGTAAAGTCCCTATATAAGTACCGCCATCCCTTGATAAACGCCGCTTCCCTCTCTCCTGTATCTCCGATTGGACGATGATAGCGCGCGCTTTTCACTTCTTTATATTTTCTTTTTTTTTCCGCCTCAGAGCCATGTTGAAAGTCCTCTGCGCAGCCGCAGTCGCCGGCGGCGGCGGCGGCGCGCGCCCGGCCTGAAAGCTTCAACGTGGACTTTCTAGGTGCGCCACTGTCGACTTGGCTTTCGCAAGCAAAAAGTAAAGAAAAAAGCAAGCGCTTTAGGAGAGGAGGCGGCGGAGGAAAGAGTGGATGGCGGTACTTTTCTTATATAGGGACTTTAGTTTATAGTAAAGCCCCTATATATAAAATATAGCGCCCACCACTTCCCTCCTCCTCCGTTCCACTGTCGCGCTCGGCGCAGCCAGCGCGATCGAGGCGCGATATCCAGTGGTGCCGCCTACATCGGGCCTGCCGTGGCAGACGACAGCTAACGCGCTACCAGAGGAAATCTACGGGAAACTTCGATCGCGCCCTACGGAGAAGTTTTTGAGGCGCGATTTTGCTTCGTCAGTCAGTAACTGGCCTTAATAATGCCGTTTTGGAAGTAGCAACGCGAAGATGCGAGACGGCGTAAATACCAAGTGTGCAGCACGCATTTGCGCTCGCCGGATGGTAAAAAAAAAAAACGCCTTTTGCCTTCGCCTTGTCGGTTGCGGCAACTTAAGGCGCAGCATCATGCCATCACGACGAAGTTCTTGTTCCTAACTCGTATGATCCGTTTGTGCGTACAGCACTTTCGTCGCACAGGCCCGAGAATGGCGGTGGGAGCGCGCTGGAAAGAAAAACAAAATATACAAAAGCGCAACGAGTGCTTCCACGTGACACGGATTGGCCGATGGGGGAGCGGAGGAAGCTGGGGTGACAGGAGCCGGCGAGGAGGAAACGCCGGGGTGAGCGCGGTGGCGGCAAGATCTAAGAATGGCACTACTTTTTATATATAGTCCGACGTAACGCCACAGAACACGCGAGCGCACGCGCACGATATGCACGTTGTCAAAAACGACTGCACCGGCGCAGCCAACGTAACCGGCGACTTCCGAGGCGCCCCGACGGGCCCGGCGCCGAATTGGCTCCTGACCCATTCCCGGGTTGGTCGCGCCGACTGCGCCGACCCACAATGCCATTTCTCGCGAAGAAATAAAGTCGCCCATGCCGCTTCGCCGCGGTCGCAGACAGCCGTTCAAAGCGGCGCGCGGGCTTGCGATCGTTCTTCGCATGCTCCGAAGATAACAGCCCACGGCGCGCGCTTCGGAGTATAGAGGAGATGGCGTTTCGGCTGGCGCAGCGCAACCGACGTAGCGTGACTTCCCGCAAACGACGCTGGCCCACGCGCCGATAACATCGGACTATAAACGGGCCTTATACGACTTTACGACGCCATCGGTAAGCGGTAAGAATCGAGTAAATACGGTAAGCGTTTCTTTTTCGAATTTTCGTGCCGAACCTGCATATAACGACATCCTTTTTATAACGAAGTTTTTGGGGAAGTTGTCAATTTCGCTATATCCAGATTTAACTGTATATGTTAACTGTGTTTATGCATAAAGTGAGAACGCACCTGAACGTATTTTGCTCGTTTACGTTGCTTGCTCAGGGCATTACGTATGCTTGTCTATTGTCATGGCTTGATTACTGTGTTTACAATATGCATGTGCTCATTGTGTTTAGATTAAGTAGGGATGGACTTTGGTGGCAATAATGCCAGGGAAATTTCAAATGCAATGCTGTAACTTCAAAGGTCGGACACATTCGCATGTCGGTCGCAATCTCTTATGGGTTATGCACATGTGAACTGTGTGATATGGAATGTTCTGTTCTCGGTAGTAAATCATGGGCACCTTGCTTCACAATGCTGACACATGCTCTTGGAGAAAGGAGGTAGAAAGATAGGGAAGACAGGCAGGTTCACCAGTGTAAATACAAGCGACTATGCTGAGGAAGGGGTCTAACGGGAATGGAAGGAAACAAGAAAGCCGAGTTTTAAAAGAAAAAGCAAAATAATGTGTGGACATCAATGCGATGCCGTGCACTACAGCAACAACCCACATGTCGAGTAGCAGGGCAATGCATGGGTGTTGAACACAGTCTGAACAATGGTTTTCTCCCCCAACAAGGGGCAATTAAGCGCAGTCAAGTGTGGTTTTCTAGCCACACCACAATGAGGGAAGTTAAATAAAAGACCTCGTACCGTTATCTCGCCGCCTCACAAGTTTACGGTTAACACTGAGATCTGTCTCGTGCAAGATGACTACTATATTGGCCGCGAACAACAAGTTGAAACAATTTTTGGAATTGTCTAACATTGAGTAGAATTTATTTTCCCTTCCAGGTACGACGGTCGCATAGAGGACCAGTAGTCATCAGGACAAATAATTCTGAACATATACGAAGGACATGTGATGTTTTTGAGTTGACGATGCCATTATGTCAAAATGAAACACATACTTAATTGAACAAGCATTTTTTTCTCTTATTAGCAATGGATGAACAAAAACTTCATTTGGATATCTCTGCCTGGACTCAAGCACTGCGAAATGTGTACGGAGTGTGCTCCGCCGGACAAAATATTTTTTTTATGTTGCTTGGTTCCCAGAAGAGTTCTTCTTTTCAAATACGAACATTTTCATGCAGCGCGTTCATTCTTTCTGTTTTCATGCTAGTCATGGATAGCTATTTTTTCATAAAAGCTGCGAGCAGGTAGCTTTCTAAGTTCTTTATTAGATAACTTATCTATAGAAAATGTGACCTTACGGTAAGTACAGCATGTGTGTGTTCTGTTCGTGATGTTGTACTTATGTGCTATTTTACATAATTTTGGTTATAAAAAAAACTTATTTGGTCACAACCGTATGAAGCTCATGGAAGTACGTACGTTATGCTTGTTTCACATTTTAGAAGCTGTAGGCACGAACATTGCCTATCCGCTTTGTTGTCTTTTTGGCCTGTTGCAGTTTGTCTTTTACTTATTACTTTCGAAGCTTGGTATATAAGTACTCATTCATTGTTAAAAACGTACAGTGAAACTATGCTGCTCAATTTCTTGTATTGTAAATAAATCATTCTCCTTTGAAAAATATGTTCTGTGCCTGCCTACATGAACACGTCTGCAGGAGTGTACGGTGCTCGACGATTGAAACGCGATCTCGGACAGCATGGCAGGCGCCGCTTGTTGCGCCACTGGTGATCGCTGTGTGATCGCTGAGGGGGCCGAATGCAGTTACGATGCATGAAAAAGCATCTCGATTTCATATGACACAAAAATGCATCATCTCAGTGTCATCAGCGCCCACCGGTGGCCCAAAAAATTCCCGGCCGCCATGTTGTCCGAGATCCGTTTCTATCGCCAAACACTGTACAGCATACTTTGAGATCGCGTACACAGATGAAGTGGGCATTCGCTAAAGCATACTTCATGTGGTAGGAGAAATACTTACGATTTTAATAACTGTGTATATGGCGCGCAGTTGATATAACGAAGCAGAAGCACTCAACTAATGTACACGATACGTGTGTCCCAATTCAATCACTCCTTCGAGATAATTAGGCATGCAAGTGTGCAGTCCATCTCACCTGCTTGCAACCACTTCATGGAACACCTTGCGTTGCCAGACAGCACAATAGCATCGTGCCCGCTTAATACAGCAGGCGCACTTTAATACAGTCTGCACAGTGTTTTTTAAAATAAATGTTGACATAACTAAAAGTTGTTTGTGCACGAATGCGCTCGTCTTCCGCATGGAGAATCACTTGCATTCCAGATAGCAGAAAGTGCTCATTACGGTTGTGCTCATCATACAAATGTAGCGCAAAACAGAATGGGCAAATCGCGGTTATTCCAGGTTCATTTTGCGTCTAAGCCATCGACTTGCAAGGTAAGGAATGGAGCCGTTGTAAGCTTCGGCATGGCGGCAAAATCCCGCTTGGTTATACGAGATTTTCAAACACTTCATTCGTTCCTTTAACGACAGTCGCCACGGTAACAAGGTGACTTAAGCGCTTCAGCCGCACCTGTCGCATTCCGATGGGAATGCAAAAACGCTTGTGTCATACTTTCGGTGCGTGTTAAATAACTCCAGTTGACCACAAATAATCCTTACCTCTCCATTACTGCGTCCCTCGTAATGCAGAGCAGTATCGGGATGCTAAGCCCCACAATATATATTAACCACGCATCGATCTCTTTTCTCGCTTCATTCATTTAACCTCGACGGCACTGCATGTATGACCATGGTAGCTAGTCTCAACGTCACATGCGCTTGGCAGGTGAAGATGTGAAAACAAGCTAGCCTGTGCAAAGAACTGAAGCTTCCAATATTTGCAATGCAGTTACGGTAGGCTCACGCGCACAGATACCGACGCGCCTTGCTGCTTCAAAATAAACACTGAATCAATAACTACAACGAAGCGGCGTTAAAGGGGCGGTTCGAGAGCATGCTTCGCGTACACACAAAAGCTATATCATCTTCATCCTCAGCAGCAGCAGCACATTTATATGTCCACTGCAGGATGTCCCTGCAGGATGTCCACTTCTATATGTCCCTGCGATCTCCGGTTACCCCTGTCTTGCGCTAGCCGATTTCAATTTCTACCTGCAAATTTCCTAATTTCATCACCTCACCTAGTCCTCTGCCGTCCTCGACTGCGCTTCTCTTCTCTTGGCACCCATTCTATACCTATATATTCCATCGGTTATCTACCCTGCGCATTAAATGGCCTGCCCGCTCCATTCTATATATGTCAATCTTACTGACAGGGCAGCCCTAGCTGTTGCGGCCCGTGGAGGTGCATGGAAATATTTGTCGGTTCAACAAACGAAGACGTGCCGGCCAAATCCCGCCCGCTTACTCGACGTCTCAGAATAGCGGAGCCGGGTTGCCGTTATGCCGTCGATGCAGGGCAACAGCGCAACCTTGAAGCAAGTGGAGTTAATTATATAGTTGAAGGTGTGAATGTTGGCGGCGGATCAGTTTGAACTGAACCTTGTGAACGAGGTTGAAAGCTTCACGGACAAAGCCAAGTTCCTGGTTAAACAGCGACTGCAGCGAACATTCTGCAGCATGCCGAATAAGAGAAAGCATTGAAGAAAAACATTCGCCTGGCGAAGCAGTTTTTATTTTCGCGCAGCTCCCATGCTCCATAATCTTACCCCCTTTTAGCCTTTCCGCCCCACATGACAGCTGTTGAAAGTGGTATTCGTACACTGCTACTCATTTAAATACATCTTCACTATGACCAACCACCTAAGCGTCGCGACAGTTACACTAACTATATGTATACAACGCACGATCGCCGACGGTGAACGATCGACATAAAACGACAGCCTTGGAAGCACAAATGTATGTAGATTTTCTATGCGTGTCCTCCGTGACAGCATATGTGATGTGGTGTAGTGGTTAGCGTGCTTGTTTTTCACGGTATGTACCCAGGTACGATTCGTAGTGTTTCCGTGTTTGTGCAATCTGCGTTTCCATGTTTGTGTGCTGCGTATTATCAATTTCCTATAATATGGTTCTGTGCTATGTGTATGAAACCGCGTGCAAAACTACTCTGGGCGGTATCTGTCTATAAATAAATAAATTTCACATAAAATACCCGATTGAGACACCTAATCTTGAGCCGCATTATATTTGAGCCGCTTAGTAAGCCAGACAGATTTGATCTGAAATACCGCATAAAAATTTCGCGTTATGTGGCCGTTTTCTAAGCGGCCCTACATTGCAACGGATGGGGCCGCATAAAATAGGCCGCATACGCAATAGGTCACTTGGAGTAAGCCATTTATAAGCGTCGAAATATTGATCTACTTTCTGCGTTATATGCGTTGTTTTAAGCCAGCATTGACTAAGAGTGTATAGTAACTTAGCGGTCCTCGGACGCACCGATTGGTAAGCCACCACTTGCCCCATGGCCTATTATTTGATATTTCGAATTACCTATATGTGAAATTTTTTTGTGATCCCTTTCAGATTCGAATGAATCGATATATTCGAGTTCGACTGTATTCATATTTCTGGTTGCGACGGAACTGACGCTCTAGCATACGGGTTGCTATCGCATCCCGTTAGTGTCAACGTCCCAAATCGTAATCTAGTTTCGTAATCAGACGTAACTAATCCTTTCGGTCCAATTGTGTCCCAATGCATGCGTCCTGTGTAACGAAGTTGTTTTGTCGTAAGGAAGCATCACTACTGCAAAGAATCAAAACAGAATCTCCTTATGCGCGTCAAGGACTTTAGCAAAGACCGCATCAATTCTCTATTCTCTACATCTTGCGACGATACAGGAGACAGAGACAGACGGACTAACTATACGTGGTGCTTCCAGCAGCCTCCCTGTTCCTTGGTTTGTGTCCTTCCAGGGTTTTAATTTTCTGCTGTGTTACCATTTGCTGGCGTTTCCCTACGTAACAGCGTCCATTGATATACGCTGTAAATATACGGCACACTGCAGGCGATCGTTCAATACAATCGGCAATGAAGAAGAATTTTGTAAGAACGAGAATTACGGCGCAAGAATGTTTAATACAACAAAAATACACCACACTTTCACCAGTTTCTGGCTGGCAAAGAAAATGTACGCAGACAGTAAAAGGCGAAACCTATGAAACAGATTGCCATTGTTTGTGTATTTGTGAAATAATTCAGGCTGCTGACGAACGTATCAGGATAGTGCTCACCGGGAGTATTGATCCAGCAGACAATTCAAAGAAGTCTAGGTAGTGGATCTCTTAATCTGTTATGAGATCGCTGTTCAGTCGACCGAAGGAGCTAAGAAAAGAGTTGGATCGCTTGACGTGCCAAAATCAGAGTTCCGAATCAGTGGGACGTATTCCGAACGCAAGATTCGGGGTTTCCTGTAATGCGAACACCAAAGCACGCACAATTCTTGTGACTGCAACCAGCAACAGCCATCTTCGTCCTCTAGATGTTAAGCGCAGATATGGCCAGACGTCTGCTTGAGTAAAAAAAAACATTAACTTGTGCAACATCGCCAGAGCTTTCTCCCCGAAAGTTGAACAAACTCAGACTCACGCTCAAACTTAAGGTTGTATATATATATATATATTTATATTTATATATATATAGTAGTAACTGGGTTTTTTCAATGGGCCAAGCGTATTTAGACAAATGAGAAGCACAACTTCGCGGTTATCTTGGGTTTATTTACCAACATTTTCGGTCAGTGGACCGACCTTTTTCAAGGGATACAGGAAATTCTCGCAACAGTCTTTTTATAACTTCAGGTAGAGAAAGAACATGCCAAAAAAGGAGAGAAGGGAGAGAGGGAGGGAGAGAAAAAAACCATGCGGGAGAGCGGCGATGGCCAGAGAGATTCGTAACGGGGTTCTGCATGACTCGTTCCTGTCATCATTGGCAGTGGACAGGTCTTTGATACGGTCCCTGTTACAGGCGCTTTTACATGATCGACGACGATGCACGGCGCATTAACGACAACAATGGCAGTGGACATGTCATTGATACGGTCGCACTTACGCGTGCTTTGACAGACATGATTGACGAGAACTCCTGCCATTTTGAGCTGAACGTGCAGAAAAATAAATAACTAAAGAGATAAAAAATATAAACGAAAACAAATATAAAAGAAGCATTCACCAATGTAAATATATATATACATTGTTTTCACGGACGTCACGTCACCACTATCACTTCCGGTGTACGCAGCCGCCATCGCTGGGCACCTTCCAGCGGACTCGGCTACGTTGTGGTTGTGCTGCAGTTGGCGTGCGTGAATTTTGCTGTGCTTTACGTTTACTTAGCGCGACAGCCATGCTGATTTGCACAATGTTTGTCTATCGTAGCAGAAGCAAGCCTTCTGCGAAACCGACCTACAGAGAGCCAGGCATCGGCATGTTTTGTTTGCCTAAAGTGATAACATGGAAGTGCGAGAAGACGCAGGTACTCTCTGAAAATCGCCGGAGCGTTTGGCTGGCTCTCATAAACAGGAAATATTTGAAGAACTTCAGCAATGTCCGCCTCTGTGGTCGCCACTTTACAACAGGTAAGAGTTTCAATCGCAGTAATTTGACTGGACATGTTTTGTTTGTAATGACTCTGCCAATCAATCGCGGTACTTTCGGCTGCTAGTAACGCGCCGCCGATATCCTCCGGAGATTATGAGCGTCTTATTTCCTTTTCACACGCGCAATACCACTTACTAAGCTACTAGCATGTTCGCTAATTTGCAGGTAAACCGTCTCAACTGATGGACGAAATTAATCCGGATTGTTCGCACACACTTCACCTGGGATGCCAAAGTGACCAAGGTGCAGTTTCAAGATTGCCTGCGCGGTACGTCCGTCACAAGGATCGCTCCGGGAAAAAGGCGGCTGCCGTTGCAGCGAGTGTGGCATTCTGCCAAATATCTGGAGCCGAAGAGCCTTCAACGGACTCTGACATGGGTTTAGAGCTGTAGAGACATTCGTCGCCTGAAATCTCCACCGTGAACTCTAGATCAAGGGCAGGTGAGCTGACAGGATTGTTGTGTGGTTTACTTTGGCTGGGGAAGAGAAACAAACATAATAGTTATATTCCTAATCAGCTGCACGACTGACTTGGAGCATGTAGCAGTTGCGTACATGCGCTACTCTCGATGGAGGAGAGACACGACTGGCGGCACAGCAAACGAGGATTTAATATTTACAAGAACGGTAGAAGCACGCGGCACACAACACTAAAACCATAACTCAAAACTAAAGGCACTCAAAACTAAAGACATAACTCAACAAAAATGCTTATTCAATACAAAATACAAAACTCTGACTAAATACCAAAACTACCAGAAAAGAATCTATCTCGGAGCCTAACTCCGCCTTAATGTCTCTAAGTCAGTCCTATCCTTTGCTCGCCAAAGTCTGGCCACCCTGGCCCCGGCTTAACTGCGCCGCAAATCAGAAACGTGGGCTCTTACGGACCGACGACTTGAAGTTCCTCTCGTCGGGTCCAAGTTGTATTCATTCAGGGTGTCGTTACTGCCGTAGATGCCGACGACTCGCGTTGCCTCTTTTGTCGGTGGTGAGCTCGTCGGTACTTCGTCGGTGATGAGCTCGTCAGCTCGTCAGCGATGGCGCTCGGCGCTGCTTAGGCCCACCTGGATAGGTCTAGCGTCGGGATGCGTCGCAACCTCTTCGTGAGTGCCGACGTGGCGTCCCGGGGGGAATCGAACGTGCCGGTCTGCCGCAGAAGGGGGATCCTCTCTGGGGTGCCCGGTCCTGCCGTGAGAGGCTGCAGCCAGTCCAGGAGCCTCGCTCGAACTTGCCGAGGTCGACGGCCACACCTTGGACGGCCAACGTCACGGACTCGGCCAGACCCCCAAGTCTCCCGTCGCCAGAGCGGAGCTGGCGATGTGACCTTCCTGGCCCGGAGCCACGTCAATAATCCACGGACAGCGCCGTTCGTCCCTCGATTACGCCTCGGCTCACGCGCCTCGCGCGCTCGCGCCGTTCGGAACGCTCTGTTTATATCGTCCTCTTCTTTTCTCGCCATAGGCGACCTCTTACATGTGACAATGTGAAATCTCACATACTTTCTTTTCTTATTATTTTGCAGAAGCAGTTGTTTAGACAGATTTGTCCATGGGCCACATGAAGGCCGTGAGTATCGAAAACTGGACTGTTTCAGAAGCTGGCGCACAGATTGAGACATCGATGCAGTACCTTGAAGCACTTCATCAAAATAGCCAAACACTTTCCTCTGAGCTGCAGGCTCTTAAGAACAAGAAACTCGAATTTGGAGAAGAGGCGCTTCGTGACGATGATGAAAAAGTCAGCTTTTATACAGGACTGCCAAGTTTTTCGGTCCTGGCTGCCGTGCACCAGCTGGTTGAGCCTGCTGTAAGGAACACTCCGCAGAATGGCCTGGAAAAATTTGAAGAGCTTTTGGTATTTTTTATGAAGTTAAAATGTAACTTTCCTCTGCAAGATCTTGCATACAGAGTCCATGTGTCATGCCGAACTGTAAGCGGAATTTTTTACAAGTGGCTGCATGCTGCTTTTTTGAAGATGAAACCGTTGATAGTGTGGCCTTCACGAAATGAGATTAGAAAAACAATGCCTCAGCCCTTCTTTTATTCTTTTGGAGAAAAGGTGTGCGTCGTTATTGACTGCTTTGAAATCAAGCTCGAACGGCCGTCATTGTTGTTGCCAAGATGCGAGACTTGGTTTCAATACAAAGAAAGTAACACAGCCAAATACCTCATAAGGATCTGTCCACAAGGAATAGTCTCATTTGTGTCTTAGGGGTGGGGTGGAAGAACAAGTGACATGCACATCACTGAATATTGTGGCATTCTTGACCGGCTGACTCAAGGAGACGAGGTTCTGGCAGACAGAGGATTCAATATTGCCGACACTTTGGGGCTCTATTGTGCAAGGCTGCACATACCAGCATTCACCAAGGGAAAAAAAGCAACTATAGGCACTGGAAGTCGAAATCACACGAAGACTTGCCAATGTTCGCATTCACGTCGAGAGAGTCATTGGGCTAGTACGTAACAAATACACTATATTGAAATCTGTGCTGCCTCTGTGAAATATGTGATTTCGTTGTGCGAAAACATGAAGTCAAACCGCTAGACAAGACTGTTGCTGTAAGCTGTGCACTGGCAAACTTCTGCCCATCAGTGGGTCCTGCCACTGCTAGTATCTCAAACATCTGCCTAGTATGAAAATCACTCCTCTATTTCCGAGGATGTGTGTATGTACGTGTGTGTACATGCTTGCTTACAATGTTGAAATTAGGTTAACTGTACATTGACACTACTAATGTTAACCGTATTCTAACACTGCTATTGCTCTTTATTTTAATTCTTACTCTTACGTTGATTTATTTCACATTGCTCACATAACTTATGTTTACACATGGCGTTTTAACTAGTGTATACCATATTTATTTTTCATGTCACCCCATTTGTGCTTTGTAAGGTATTTTATAAATAAATAAATGTTGCCATGATGCACTATGGTAACTTGTGCCTCAACAGAGTAGTGGTCTGAACTTCATTTTGATCAGAACAGCTGAGGACTCATTCTGCGAACCACAACAGAGGTGTGCTGCTGTGGCATCAGTTTACACTCAAAAGAAGAGAACACAACACACCTACATACGCGCACTGCGCAGAATGCGCCATTTTATTGGTGGCAGTATGAAACTGTGAGAACAGAAGCTGCTGGCTTTGTCGTCGAGGTACATTTTTTGTTGGGGCGTGCCTAATCATGCGGTACTCATACAGTGAATTCGGGCTGCTCTTTTTTGCAGTGTACACGAAACCAATGCTTTCGTCGTGGAGCACGCTTAATACAGAGGCAAGTGTAATGAAACCATTTGAACTTGCATTGATTTGCATCACGCGCCAGCATCTTGCCTATTTCCGGACCTTGACAGCAGCAGAACACTGCTCTGCTTGTGTTGTTGCTGCTGCACAGGACAGCACTCTTTCTTGTGAAATAGTTCGCTAAAGTTCAGGCACGATTACACGCACAAAGAAACTTCGCGCAGATGGTATCAAAGTGTCTATAAAAGCATCATTTCTGCGTACCCTTTCAATGTGAGTTGATGATGGAGTCCACACAACAAAGTCGCAGTACAAGACATTGCAAACTGCCATCTGTATCTGTACTTGGAAAAAGAACTGATGGGTTTGCTTCAGGCGCAGTACTCTATCATCAGCATTTTCCAAGCAAAAGTTCCTATTGACGGGTGTCTTCGGTATGCCACTTTCTGCTAATGAGTATGGACACTACAGCTTCTACGACACCCTTGCCACAACACGAACATATTGATGCATCTGGTGTTGCTGCAAGGTATGGATGTTGAGGACCTAAAAAGACACCCGTCCTGCTGTGCGTGAAGTCCTTGAGTGTGGTCACCATTTCTCGCACATAAAAAGCAATTGCATCAGCTTCATGTGTCTGTCCCCATGCTGTAGCTGCACTTGAAAAGGTGTGTTGCTCTGGGTAACAAATTTTTTTAGTAGATTCACCGAAGGATCCGCAATGTTTTTTGAGCACACATTTTAATTTCTGATGCGGTTACTCGGCCTGCGCGGTTAGAAAACCAGTCTGCGCATTTTGATCGGTGCCGGGTCGTCTGATCCACTTGATGAACCATCTACTCTGTTACTGAAACATCCACAACAAACTTCTCTGCACGCTGAACAACTTTCTGAAAGTGCTCAGCGTGTGCTTCAAGCCAAGTCAAACTCCGAAGAACTAGTGGTATCTTGCGGCAGGGCGGTTCGAACATCATGTTGTGCTTGGGATGCACCATTAAAACTGCAGACCTGGTTCCAGAATCTGCAAGCTTCGTATAAAACGAATCCAGGGGTGCTATGCAGGATGCGCCGAGTTTCTCATTCGCACGAGTTTTACCCGAGTTTGCTCGATGGCAGTCAGTGAACGGAGACTGCAAGGAACGTGCAAAAGCAGCCGGCAAAAAGAAATGTCAAGATAAAGCCGCGTATGACAACATGAGCGCACCCTGCGCGGCACAGCGCTTCCGCGCTTCTAGCACAGAAGACTGCGCAGCAAAGCGCCCCAGTGCCGCGTATTGTTATCAACCTACTATCGCAATTTAGCAATACCGTCACTGTACCACTGTCTATCTGCACACTTGCCGTGAGCCGATTGCCACGCCTTTCTCGGGCGCGTCAAGGGCGTGCCTCCTCTTTCGGGCATTATCTTTCTATCCTCCGTCGAACGCGAACAGGCCAAATGCGGTGCATTCTTGCACCTACACTTTCCCTCAATCGAATACTTTAAAATACAACAAATACAATAACAACATTTTACTTCTTAAAGTATCGGTTTTTCGTTTGGAATGTTAAAAAAGTTTGATGGCAAGCAGAGATCAAGCGAATAATTAAATTTCGCACTTTTTTGCCGCGAGTGGCGACAGTGAGATGAAAGCATACAAGCGGATATATTGTAGAGGGTCACACGCACGACGGAGTTCATACGGCGAGCAGTCGCCAGGGGCGCCGCAGTGCTATCCTTGATAAAGTCCCTATATAAGAAAAGTACCGCCGTCCTTTGACAAATGCCGCTTCGCTCTCTCCTGTGTTATCCTGTATCTCTTATTGGACGACGACAGCGCGCGCTTCTCACTTCTTTATATTTTTTTCCGCCTCAGAGCCATGTTGAAAGTCCTCTGCGAAGCCTGCAGTCGCCAGCGGCGGCGGCGGCGCGCGCCCGGCCTGAAAGATTCAACGTGGACTTTCTAGGTGCGCTACCGTCGACTTGGCTTTCGCAAGCAAAAAGTAAAGAAAAAGCAAGCGCTTTAGGAGAGGAGGCGGCGGAGGAAAGAGTAGATGGCGGTACTTTTCTTATATAGGGACTTTAATCCTTGATAAAGTCAGTCATGACAATGATCTTTCCATGCCCTCTCAATTAGGGGAATGGCAACGCAGCGCTGCGGCATGGTTGTTCACCGCAGGTGCTTCACTCAGGCGGCTAATGAGGCCGCCGCTTTACCAACTGAAACGACGGGAGCAACGGCTGTCACTGCAAAATGGCTGTGCGCTATTCTAGGGTCCGTAGTGACGCAGCACAGTGAAAACGCGCTCGTTTATCTGCGTGCTCGAAGCCACCGCGATGCATTGCAAAGAAGAGCGCGATGCCCAGCGACACAATTCATCGCTTGCCATCGCTTGCCCAGTGAAGGTGCCTCCATTCACATGTATACGCAGAGTTTGAGTGTGTTGTTCTCTCCAATGTGCTTGCCGATTGCCTCAGCTGCTGAGCTAACAGCGATCGCAGATGGATACAGTAACGACAGCGCAGCAATCGCATTTTGGCGGGTGATGGCTCCTGTGTGCAGCTAGGAAATTAGACTTCGAACGGAGGAAGGGGTTGCAACTGTTTAGTGTTCTGTGCTTGTGATGAAGAAATGCCATCGCACTGGGTCTAAAAAAGCGAGCGTTTCTCGACACTGACTGTGTTTGCGACACTGCGGGTCCGATACATTACCGATGACAGAGCAGCCATCTCAAACAATAGCTGCGATACCTTGACGTTGGAAAACACTACGCACTGCTCAGCATCGTCTTCCACCATGGCGCATCGACGCCTTGCAAGCAGCTACAGTGTCATGCCGATAATTATTTGCTGTGCACTACGTCGTTACAATGCAATGAACCGTGTTGTCGGACCATCACAGCCTAAGAAGAAAGATGCATAAGCCAGCGAAAGTCGACACATTGTTTTTGATAGTGGTTCTCGATACATCCCCGATGACAGTGTGCTATGCGTATTTTCTGTCGGTGGTCAAGATTGTTGAGGCCTCACAGTTCCGCACCGCGTCGCTGTTGCCGGAAAACAAGTTGGGCGTGGCCCAACGATGGTGGGCGCGCGCACAAGAGTTACATGCCTCGGGCGGGGCGTGACCTATGCTTTTGATTGACACGCAAACTAGTGCCAAACTCGTACATCGCGAAACCCCCCTCGAGTTGAACTCGGGAACATGGTGGCGGCAGCATCAGCCTGTGTCATCGCATCCAGCGGCAGCAAGCGTCAATATGACCGTGTGGACCCGTTCACCTACATGTCCGACGTAGAGTTTCAGCGTCATTTTTGCCTTTCCAAAACGAGAGTGCGCTGGCTGTGTGACGAGTTAGGCGAAGGCCCTCGCCTGCGGAGACAGGGTGGCGGGCAAATTATGCTTTCCCAGCACAGACTGGCGTGACTAGGCTGCGGAGGTAAAGTTCGTGCGATCACTTCGGCCCCCTCCGGCTTGAAGCGCTATTCTTCCGCCGCACCCCAGCCCTAAGCCAGTTCCGGTGTCGTCCTTGGAGTACTGGGGCACCTGCGAGCACCTGGGGTTCAACCCGGACTAACCAACCTGCGAAGGCAAAGTGGTCACATTATATAGGAAGACTCAGAATGGACGCCGGGCTGCCTTCTGGTGTAACAGGTGCCGAAAGCAGTTTTGGCAGTTATACGGTACCGCAGCACTGCACGGGCAGAAAGGTGAAGGAAGTTGCTTCGCCAACACGGTCCACCTCGGCCGTCCGAACGACCACCCCTCCAGGCGGCAAATTACTTGGCTCACGTACTGCGTGAGCAAAAGCGTATAAATATGGCTGTTGAAGGAGATGACCGGCGACTTGTTTCCTCTGTCGGAGGACATCATCGCCGACTGCAGGAAATACCTCCGTGAGGTCGCGAAGGACGAACTGCTGGCGCGACTTCCACTCGGTGGCTCCGGGAGGATAGCGCAAATTGACGAGTGCCTTCTTCGCGGCGTGTAAAAGTACAGTCGAGGCCGCCTAATGACGGGCGACAACGTTTCACCGAGCAGCCAATATTACGGCGGTGTTAAAGATGGTGGCCCATGGGTCTTCCGCATGGTCTACGCGACCAGTGGGATGCTGCGACTTTTCATGGTCGACCGACGAAAGGCGGTGACGCTAGGCGCCATTATTGCAGTCAATGTTCAACCGGGGACCAGTATTCAGAGTAGCGAATTGTTCGCATACAACTGTATCCCAAATTTAGTAGATGCTAACGGGGCTGTGATTCAATGTGCTTTGGGAAACAGTCAACCACAGCGTGAACCTTGTGGATCCCATCACGGGCGTTCACACGCAAAAAAAAAAGAAAGTTATTGTCAAAAAGTGAAGCGCCACCTCGTCAGCGGTGGGTACAGGGTAACTGCACTGATGCTGGAGTCCCACCTGGGATGGATGTGATGGCAGTCAACGGCCACGGGTGCTGCAAGGACACTTTTTTGCGTTTGTTAGAAGCCCCGGATCGCTCGGGCTACCCACTATGAAGACTCTTGCGGTTGTTATAAGCCATCGCGCGGCGCTAGCCAGCATGAAGCTGCATCATAACATAAAAGAAAATAAAGCGTACTTTTGTGACCCATTGATTTCCGTCATTACTGCGTGCTTACACGCTAAGCGCGCGCCAAATCACTTCTGTGCTAGCCGACGCTCACTTCGTCTCGCAGCCTTACTGTAGCGCGAGCAACGAGTGATCTGTTGAAAGACCAGTGTGAAAACCAGGCGCACACCAACCTGTGCACGGAAATGGGAGCGCAAGCACGTAGCGAGCCGCACCAATTCAATCCAGACGAAAGAGAAGGACCAACGAGCGATCTCTAAAAAGCTTAGTGCGATAACCAAGCGCACACCAATCTGTGCTCGGAAATGCTAGCGCAAGCACGTATTGAGCCGCGCCAATCCAATCAAGAGGAAAAAAAAACAGGACGGCGAGCGTCCCCTCGTGGTATAACGCGAACCGCATTAAACTACAAATTCGTCTAATACTCATTCAGTGTACATCTTGTAAACGTTAAAATACTTATAACTCACGTTAATGTGGCTAATATTATTGTAATAAATGCATTTATTTTATAACTTGCTTTTGCCTGTGATACACTCGGTTCAACGACAAACAAGTGAAAGAAGGCCCGACCATGCACCGATCGTATGATCACGTGAGCCCCAGTTTGTAGACCGCCCATATGGCAACGACCAAGAGATGATAGCCACCCAGAGTGAATCTACATAAACCAATGAAACGGGAGGCTGGCCGACGGACAAACTTTTCATTGTTACCATTAGTTCTTTCATCTTGGGGCGTCGCCAGAGCTCGTGATGATCCCGAGTTTTGCCAAACTCAGCGCATTCTGCATAGCACCCCAGATCCGCCTCTGTAGAGGCAGCAGACAGACTGTGCTGCTGGCAAATGTCCAGATGATGATTCTGCGCTTGTCAGGTGAATGCTGTCCATCCGCTTCTTTTTCATTTGGGATGACGCGAAATCTATGTCACGCAGTCCTCTTAAATGCTGCAGTGGGATTGTTTGCAGGCAGCCATGTATTTTCTTTTTCTGTGCACGTTCTTGCATCGCGCATCCCCACTGCTGTCTCCACGGCGAAGAGTGTCGCACCAACGTGTGAACAAGTTTCTCCTGCACCGGCCATGTAGGTACAGTGAACAGTCACAATGCTGCCATCAACATCCGCGAGGATCCATGCTTTCAAAGGTGCCCCCCGCAGGCGCTGGGAGTGGTTGACCTAGAAATCAATCACAGAAAACAAGGAATCTGAATTTAGAAACGTTGGCTCGTTGTTTGTTTGGGGAAGGAAGAATGACAGTAGGCTGCTGGCAGCAGATTTGCCTGTCTTCTCGGGTTGTCGATTTGTTCCTTTTGTTTTTTCGTGAAAATGGCTCTCATGTTGTCACTGACACTTCTGCTAAAACACCCAATAAGACTTCTTTTTTTTTTACTTCCGCTCGCGCTTCGTTTAATGCTAGCTACATCAAATGTTTTACCTTCGCGCTCGCTATGAAGGAAGGAGGAGGGCACTTGGTGCACGCCTTGCAAGTTTAACGGGAAAATGGCGCCGATCGTACGTACGACGTGCTTCTACAATGTAAGAAAGAAAGGAAAAGTAGCCCTCCACCGCTTTTTTATGTGTAAGCACATGCAAACTCGCAGGCAAGCGCCCCGAGCTGCTGTCTACACTCACCTCGGCCAACATGACGACGCGTTGTGACGGCAACGGCTTCGCTGCAATACCTTTCACGAACCCACTCGTGAAGTAATTGTGAGCGTCTAAAGCCTTGTAAGCTTTCTTTTGTTGCAAAGAAATGTAGCTCGTTGACAGCACTAAGTAGTTTACGATGTCAACGTGCCTTGGTAGCAGCAAATTGGCGTCCGTGGTCGCATCTCTTCCAATGTGCAACTTGTACGGGTCGACACCGTTGCACATGTCAATTTTTGCTTCATACCGTGCTCCGGTAGGTCCTACGAGCTCGTTTAAATATCTGGGGCGAAATTCTATGTTTGTGACTTGCGTCACATGCGAAAACGCCGTCGTAACACGCATTGATAAGACGTTCGCTGCCTTCGCGATTGCTTAGAGGTGCCCGGCAATGGCGATGGCTGCCAAAGTGAGGCCTGGCACCCCGGATGTGACGTCACGTGAAAACTATGTATGTATATATTGCAAATCATGTTGCACTTCAATCCTCGAAGAAGCAAGACGTATGTGGGGTGTACTTCTGAACAACATTTTGCAGTGTGGTGAATGCGGTTTAAATGACATTGGAGTGGATTGGAAGAAACTTTATTTGTGCTTGCAGTTGGGCGCTCGCGCGCCCCGACGAGGGTCAACGTCGTCTACGGGGTTGCCTGTTACTTGGCGCGGGTCTCCGCTCCCCGTTGCCGGCTCACTGGTTCCCTGCCTTTCGAGCGCCCCGAGCGCCTGCTGTAGATTCGGGGCCTCGTAGAGGTGCGACGTAATGCTAACGCATTCGTCTTGCATTGACTATTAAATCGCCACTGAATTTAAAAAAAGACTGAAAATTTACTAGAGTTGCGTCACTAAGATGAATTATCTGCACAGGTGGACATCACTTGTTATTAGCATTATTTGTTCATGAATCCATATGCAAACACCATGAAGAGCAGGAAAAGCATGCTGGTAATCGTCTGGTAAAAGGCGCAGCACATCTACCCGCTTCCAGAGAAAAAGGATAAGCGAAAGCAACCTATCAACTAATTCAACTAACTATAGTAATTACCATTCTTAGTTTCAAAACTTACCACACAAGTTAGTATTAGAATGTTAAAAGGAATCGTCATAAAAGCTTTGCTCCAAGTGTCCACATTTCAAAACCATCATCTGCCCCGATGTAACTGGCATAATATCATTTGCGAAACGCGGATCCGCGAAACGCGGATCTCTGTGGAACCAGCGACGGGGAGCAATAGCACTGCCAAACCCGCGCAGGAGACACCAGTCACGAAGGCAAAAGTAAAACACCTGGCATGCAAACAACTGGAGTAAAAAAAGAGGGGGAGAGCAGTTTGGCGCTACCTAACCGACAGCGGTAATAATATGCAGGAGCTCTAACTCACCCACAGGAGAGCTACCCGCCACTTGCGAAGGGCGAGCATCTTCCGGTTGTCGAGATTAACAGGGCGCTTCTTGGACCACTTCATACTGGGGCTCGTCACCGCAGTGTTAGACACCTAGGTGTGCGCGGATTGCATCCAAGTCGCCAATATAAAAAATAATTGTGGCACAACCCATCCCACGATGAGTGTCGACGGTAATGCGTTAGCATTGAATCAATGTAGCGACACAAGGTATCGCCACCGTCGAAACGAGTTATGTATGAGGCCTGTATTGCCGGGAAAGTCCTCTTTCGCGCTTCGATCCCCAACAACACTTGGCGCCAGATAGCGCCACAGCCTGCGCGTGACCTCCGAAATGCACGGCGCGCCGGTGCGGGCGAACGCGGAGAAGCACGTCATACAACTAGGCTGCTCTCTCGCGCTTCTTTCTAGATACGCTGCGCCATCTATTGGCGTTGCTGAGAAGTACGCGTGTGGCCTCAGAGACTATAAGAGTCGAACGCAGGAGCCTGCGAACGCTGTGAAGTGTTCTCTCGCTTGCCGCACCATCAGTGGCACATAGGTATATTTAGTGGCACATAGGTATATTTAGTGGCACATAGGTATATTTAGTGGCACAAGTTGGCCAGAGATTCATAAAACAGTGGCACATACCCTCGCTAAAGCGTTGGCGCAGAAGGCGTTGAATAAAAAGAATTTGCGGGTGCCACGCATTGTGGGAATAGATGTATAAGCAAAGCTTTCTATGCTGTTTGCTAATTAGCGGTGATGTTGATGGCGAATGTGTAATTTCTCCAGCGCTTAATCCAATACGAGAGTGGTGGGTTGATGTTAAACGTTACCTGTGTGCAGAACTGATGTTTGCCGGCGTAGTACACAGACCACGCAGGGAGACGTGTTTGCTTGAGGCACTGTTGTGGCGCCAGTGGTTATAATTGCTATGTCGCCAGATGACGACAACGATTATGTGCGCTCGCGAACGCGCTGGTATTTTGGAACCTGTGCCACTACCATCTATAGGCTCTACATCTACATCTGCTTTGGCACGAGCGCGCCTCCCGAACGAACGCCTCGCCAATGCATGCTCCTACGCTTGAACTATACTGTCTGCTAACGTGTTTCTGGTGGCTTGCGTTTAATAAATCGTCGGCAGCAAAGCACCGTTGCAGTGTGTACAAATAATCTTTGAGAGGATTGAGCATTATCATTGCCTCTCATAGCACATCACATCGTAGCAGACATGGTAAACTTTGATTGAATTATAGGGCTTACGTGCCAAGACCACGATCAGATTATGAGGCACGTACGCAATAGTATATATGTATATATACAGGGTGTTTCAGCGAACACTTTCAAAAGTTCTTAAAGGCTGCCTGTGGCAGATAGCACAATTGCAGTTCATGAGCAGGTATACTCGAAGAGGGGGACATTACTTGCACAAGAAATTGAAATGCATATTCTAATAATTAACATAAGTTCACTAATTAAGTTTTAACTAATTACCCGATGGGCCATATTGCAATTTACAAATTGTAGGCGTGGAGTTCGCAAGGCGAATCCACTTGGAACGAATTCTCGGGATGACACCAGTTTCGAGATATCAATTCCAGAACTTTGCGGAGAAATGCATTGGCGTTCCAGTTAAGTTCTTAAAAAAACATCGCTTTATACATTGAAGCCCAAAATTAATTGGAACACCAATGCATTTCTCCGCAAAATTCGTAAATTGATATCTCGAAACTGGTTTCATCCCTGAAATTCGTTCCAAATCAATCCGCCTTGCTAACTCCGCGGCTACAACTTGGAAATTGCAATATGGGCCTTCAGGTAATTAGTTAAAAGCTTAATTAGTGAATGTTTGTTAATTAGTCGATTATGCATTTCAATTTTTTGTGCAAGGAATGTGCGCCTCTTCGAGTAGACCAGCTCATTAAGTAGAATCGGGCTATCGGCCACAGGCAACCTTAAATAAATATTGAAAGTGTTCGCTGAAACACCCTGTATATATATATATATATATATATATATATATATATATATATATATGTATAAGTGCACGAGCGTTTTCAAGCGGAGCTTGTATTGGCTCATTTGTGTCGGGGTCGGTATACGGGGAACACTATCATCATCATCATCATTCCCTCTAGCGGCGTCGTCTTCTTCCGCAGCTGGCTCGTTACCGCTCCTCGGGTTGCGCTCGTGCGCGTGCTCGGCACGCACTCGTGCCACTGCTCCCGCGTTCGTCGTTCTCGCCTTCTTTCACAGTTGGCTGCGTTGCCGCTCATCATTCCAGCGTAGAATTTCACTTTTCTGTCGTCGTAATAGGGAGGCCGCGTTTACGGGGCGTATGAGCCATTCATTGTGTTACGTAACGGACACAATTCTCTTGAAGTAATTTAATTTCGAAGAATGGCAAGCGGCAATGGCGGGCGAGTGCTGCTAACAATGCCACCGAGCAAACTCGACACATCGCGCGCAAGCGACAACGACGGACTGCGAGCATATATCGTCAGTGACGTCGTTCTCTCCGTCGCAGCCGAACGTGTATGTAACCTCATAATTGACAAATACTGTTATGAACCCTCGGGATTAGCCCAGTGGTAAACACCGAGGCGTCACTTTTCAGCTTCTCTGGTGAACCACCTTCGAAGAGTGGAAGGGCCGACGAATTTTTAATTTACGCATTTTACAGTCACAAAGTTGTTTTGCCTTTCTACAGCCAAGTTACATCTGCCATTCGCTATTCAGACTCACAACTCTGTAATTTTTCACGCTTTACCATCGAGAATCCATTCATTGTTTTTTGCATGGCACTTTTGGGCGATACCTGGCCGTTGTGCCAATAAAATCTCTATATCATCGATACTGTAAGGTTACATGAGCCTGGCTCTCTTTCTCGTGTTTTTTTTTTCAAGAACACAGTAAACGTCTCTTGCTTACCTCAACCGCTGGCCAGTTAGTTATCCCATTACGTGGGATCCCATTACGGTCGTCGTTTCCTGTGTTCCTGAGCACTACGTCATTATCACGGTATTTTATTACCATGTGCTTAATCGTCCCCAGACGTTTGCTACAGCTGACACGTGTCTCATCGTTTTGCAAATATTTGCTCCTGTATGTTTTTGGCCTCATTCAGGTAGTTCATGCCACAAATATCAGGATACTGCCTTTTGTGTTATCGTGGGAATTTTCTTTCCTGATTTCCTGCATTCCGTCTTTGTAAATCTCCATGGATCTTTTCGTGTGCTCCGGCAGAGTAGCAGATGACAGGCCCCATGCCAAGCCTCTGTCTAATAACGCGCTTGCAAGAATAATTCTCTCGGCGGCCGCATCTAGCGTTCCACGGAGCATGGATGATAGGGAGTCTTCACACTCACACACGCTCAAGCACTCTGTTATAGTGGTAACATCTCCAAATGTCCGCAGTTAATGGCCACCAAATTAGGTAGAAGTACATTTCAGTTCTGGATTTGGCTAGCAGGCGCGTCTCATTGCTACCTGTTTTTCTACGCGCTGACATTTGGGATTATTGGCATGCGATTAACGAATTTTATTACTTTAGTTATGTTATTGTGCGGGCATGAAGCATGCTTGCACTTTCTGTACATATATATATGAGGCCTCTTGTTTTTATATAGATGCACAACATGTCTTATTATTCTCATGTAGCACGACACACTGAATCAACAAGCACTGCAGCATGGTAACATGATCTTGATACCATCATCGAACATCGAGAACGTGAAGTGCGTTAAGCCCTGTTTTGCTTTCGCACTTCCAACATAAGTAAACGTGTCTTTCGAAGTGTTTCGTAATAAAGGATGCCCCGTTAGTCGGTTTACCTGCATGGTAGACTGTCGTGTGGACAGCCTGCTATATACAAATGCAATTTGGCGCTGGGTGCAAACTTTTTATTCAACTGTGATTACTTGCCCAACAACAACGATCACGGGTACTTAGCCTATGTGGACCATGGTCTTGCTGGCCTCTTGGCGAACCACAGTTTTGAGTCTCAAAAATCGCAAAGTATAGCAGAAAGTTTAGCCCAGCATTTGGCGGGGGGCGACATGTGCCCAGTCAAAGTCTGTCGCCACTCTAAAGCAGGACGTAGGCGTACGCATGGGGGCTTAGCACGCGGCCGCGAGCTCGCCTTTCTCATGTACGTATCGATGACCCTAAATGTCCTACTAGCGACATTGTTCGCGAGCCCGCTCACCAAATGGTAGGGATGCAAAAGGCTTTGACTGCGCACGTTAGAAAACAAGTTGCACAATTCATTAACCGCGTTCCTTCAAGGGACAATAACTTGGATGCAAGCAGCAGTGGTCTGTTCGACAATTATTGCATGCAGATAGTAATTACGAGAACTACATGCAGGAAAGTAATTCGCAATCTTCTCTTTGAAAGACACCTCGCTGCTGCTATACTGGTGGCAGGCCTCGATATTATTTCTGTTTTATGTGCTACTCATCCTCATTTCAAAACTGCTAATATCCGTCTGACGTTTATTTTCTTTTTTTAGCTACGCAAGCTGTCCATTCACAATCATGATGTAAGTGTACAGTGTGCTGTTTGATAACGCCAGTATCACTTTGGTAAAAGTGCTGCCGTAAGAGAAATCTTTGAAGAGCAAGAGTGAGGAGGCGAAAAAACATTGTGGTGTCCAACATGGCAAAGTGTTCGCCCTTGCTCTCACCGGGATGCTCAGCACGCAACCAAAATAAGCATAAAAATACGCCTTGCTTTATAATTAAAATTCACGCTTCGATCAGCGTGAAGCTGGCCGTCTTGCTTCTTCTAACAGAAAAAATTGAAGGCATAAAAAAACTGGCATTTCTATGGAACGCGCAACCAATCACTGGCTATTTGCATTGTAGCTTCTAATCATATTTAGTTCACTCGATGTGAGAATGACTATCTGAAAGCCGTACAAAATACGCGGATATACTTCAATAGGACAAGTATGCAGAGTTTAAAAAAAATTCTTCAAGACACAGAAGCAACGTCGTGTGGCAAATACTAAAAATAATATACAATGAATCACCCATCCTGCGGCGTTACTGCTCCTATAACGCTTTCCTGTTTCCCTAAGTTACGCACACAATATGTGACCCAGTGGTGGAAAAGAAAGACGTACACAAGTTAGACGACGTGCGCAAGCATTCACTCGTAAGCCTTTATTGTCGACAGCAGACAAATGAGTAAACCATCAGGAAAAGCCCGTGGAAGAGATGTACTGGTGACAAATGTGAGAAACATGATCTCGGCACACATCACAGCACTCGTGTAGTAAAAATGCGCAGTTTCTCATCGCGTAAAGAAAAGACTATTTTGGAGACAAATAGTTTGTTATGTGCACGTAAAACTCTCTAGTAATGTCAAGAAACAACATATTGTGAAATCAAAACTAGTAAAGACGATCCTTTCAGTTCGCATTCACTGCACAGGTAAGCAGATATTGGGCGTGTGGCACATTTCGTAAATGTCAAGTAGCTGTAGTAGTAGACGGGTTTGATTGCTCTTCGTGTAAGATGACATCCTCTTTTGGCGAGTGCGCGCTTGCGAATACAGGTAAAGTCGTCGCTTCGACTTCCGTATATTGCCTGTTTTGAAATAGACTTCTAGGAACCAATCTGAGGGTGAAAAAGTGAAAACGGCACAGAAGGGTGACTAAAGCGTTGAATGTTGTTTCCCACCGCATCTAAATGCAGCGTTTGTCTAAACCAACCATTCTAACTTATCCAGTGCTCTGGGAGATAAATCTCTTGATGGCACCCCTCCCAACTTTTATCGCATATTTTGTTGAGAGCCCCTTTAGATCAACTGCAGAGTACAGAATGATTCTGGCTTATAAGTGACACCTGTGTATAAGACGCACGTCCTACCTATATGTAGAAGACGAAAATGTGTATACGACGTGCCTACTCATTACACGATCAGCGCGATGAAATGTGATCACGGACGCTTGCACATTCATCGCGAAATGTAGCACTCGCGCACTTCAGTTACTAAATCTTCATAAACTCAATTTTTACAAGCTGCGAATTCTAGCGGAATAAAAATTGTACCAGCGTCTGTTACGCGCAGGAAACCGACATCGATTGTACTTCACTCGAAGTCATCAAAGTCCTCGTCCTCCGAAGTATTGTCAAAAACTTCAGCCACTTAGGCCGGCAGTAGAGTGAGATCCCGTCACAGCCTAGAATAATTGTACGCGATTTCTTTCAGAATGGTGCCGCCCACGGTTTCTTCTATTAGTGAAATATTATGCGTACATTGGTCGCACCAGTGCGCTTGGGTTTAAGGAAATATAAGACGCACCGTTGTATCAGATGCACCAACTAAAATCTTGAAAAAGTAAATAAACTCTTCTTATACACCAGAAAATAAATTGCACTTAACGTTTACAACGGCTACCGAGGAATAATTCCATAAGAAATGTAAAGACTGAGAATATCAGAAGCAACAAGATGAACCAAAAGAATTCGGATACTTCTGAGATTTGTAAAATTTCCTTTTGAATTTCATTCAGATGCGCGCCCGCAGAAGTGTCACCGTCACAAGGACTCAAATGGGAGAAAGGTGTTAGAGAAGTCTCAAACAATCTCTGCAGAAGTTGGCCGTAGGGTCCAGCGAGATGGAAGTTCTTTCGAACAGGAGTGGTTGCTATAGCTAAATTCAGCGGTTCCTGCGACCCAACGTACTCACCCTTAGAGCTGTGTGCGCATTGTTCAAACTCGCAAAGCAAACACACGAAGCCAGGCCTACTTGCGCAACGAAGGCATTCTTTGCTCGAGCCAAACAACAGACTAGTGTTTCTCTTGTTTGCCTGGAAAGCGTGCTTCAGTTTGTTGTCCAGAGTATTGTTGGTGTACGAAAATATACCATCGACGATACCGTAAAAGCAACCATCTCTCACCAGGCACGGTAAAATTTCCTTTTTATCGAGTGCCGCTTCCAGCTCCTCTTTAGTGTCCACTGGGTCCGGTGGAAGCGTAACCATCAGCCGGGACGTGAGTTCACTGCGAAAGTAAACAGACAATGGGAAAATCCCTAGCACCCAAACTCCGAGAATTACCAGGCGCGCTAATTTAGAAAACCGCCGGCGTCGTCTTGAATAGCACTCATCAAGAGGCGCCGAGGTTGCAAGAAAGGAAGCCACCAGGACCATTCCCGAGTCCATCAATGTCTGCATGTGTACGCGGCGCAAGTCAAGATAGTCAAAAATGCTCAAGACCAGCAGCGTTTGCAGCATTGCAAAAACTGTGTAGGTAATACCCACATACGAAGATTGAAAGAGCTCGAAAGATGACATTTTCGCGTGGGAGTGGTCATTGCGCACGTAAAACGTTTCGTACGTGAATCTTATCGGACAAGGATATAAAAAGTAGATGAGGCCTTCATCTTCCTCCTTTGTGGGCGTTATTATGACATCCGTTTCTCCACGAAAGACAGATATGACTGTTGTTATTGCATCTGGATATTCTGTGAACTTGTGTGTCGCATTCATGATTCGGAGGACTCCGAACAGATCAGTGAAACCTCTGCTTGAGCAGCCGTAAGTGGCTTGACCTGTTGCCTTCCCTCGGCGAATGCAGCCAAAGCTGACCTGCTGCCCTGAAAACCTTGACTTGAACGACATTCTCTCTTGGCTTACATAATAACCATACTGCTGGGCCACTGCGGTTACACCAGTCAGTGAAAGGCAGCATTGAGTCTCTCTCAATGGAGATAAGACGGAATCAGCCCCCTTGCAAGTCATTAATGTTTCTTTGATTTGAAGTATATCTTTGCTTCTTCGGCATGGCTTCGCTAACGGGCAAGATTATCCAATCAGTCATGTACACATATACTGGGTGCTTTCTTATGCGCTGAGAGCACAAGGCTCGTTCTTCGGTTGAACTCAGAAGAAAAACTATAGTTTTCGAGTTCATAGCCATGTTTCTTACCAATTCCTGATAGAAAATCTGCATGGGAACCGACCAGATTGTCCATGCTTTTTGAATAACCGCCAGAAGGGGGTGTTGCATATTTTTCTGGTCATTAGTGCAAGCAAAAAATGCCACTTCGTGGCGAGACTTTATCCAGTATTCCAAAGAAATTGAATCGTTGTTGGAATACTTGTACGAATATGACCTGATATGAGGTCCTTCACTGCAAAGTATTGCCAATAAAGCGAAGGCAACTTTTGCAAGCGTGTTCATGTTAATGATTTTTTGATCGCGGATTAGATTTAACAGACACAAGCTTCTTGGCCTCACGGATCGTAGTTTATCAGTTTTTGCTTTAAACAGAATTACCGCGTTCTCACACTTCGCAAAGATGTTATATAGAATGTCTCATGAGCCGCGTTCGTACACCTGGATGAATTTGGCCGGTTTTAAAGCAACAGTGAGACTTCCCTATAATTTTCGTAGCACTCGAAACTAGAGTATGATTCTTCAGTATTCTAAATAAATCCTGCAAACACATTCACTAAGGCGACTCATAAACTTGATACGCAGCAACTTTTCCTGGCAATGAACTTGCTGAGAAACTTCAGAATCCACCACACAGAATGAAGTTCGTTCTTTGAGAAGAAAACCTTACTATCAGATGCCCTCGCGTTGTTATAGTGATGTAGTAGCGTCCAGATTCCACATACAGGCAGGTGGCAGGCACGACAACCCGAAGTGCTGAGATTATTCCACTGCCGACACCAAGTATACGATCGCCATGTTCAATGTTAGCGAGAAATCACCAGGAGTCACGAGTACAAGTACGTCAGCCGAGGCACATCCAAACACAACTGCCGACAGTTATTTTTACATGGGTAGCCGCACAGACAAGAAACATTGTTTGACAGAGCTCATCTGTACATCACAAATATGAAATAATTCTGCGGAAAACGCGAAAGGAGTAAATAGGAGAAAGTAATAAGGCAGATGGAAGTAGAGGAATCCTGCGATTGAAATTCATTTCTCCGTTTGCACAGAGAATATCAATTTTCTCCTGCTATGTAAAAATAGACAGAAGACGGGTGGTCATCTGGAGGCTTACCAATCACGATATGCCAGCTTTGTATGCTTCAACCCTATAGAACGGATTAGTCTGTCTGAAAGTGGACATACAGAAAGCAATCGCAGAATGCAAACACGACGCGCTACTCAAGAAATCAATGCCACATCTGCGAAAAACAAGGAGCCGCCCTGAATTTAGTGCAAGCCAACGTAGTGACGAGATCTTAAACAACTCCAGCAATAAAACTTGACCCACTTTAACCATATAATGTCACTGTTTTCATGAAACATGAAGAATACATGAAGGACACTACACAGCCACGTTTCCTTAAGGTAAACGGTGCTTTATAGCTGCGAACGCTATGCATTGTAATGACGGTGCTCTGTTAAGTGTTTTGAAGGATTCTCACTGAAGTCTTTGGTGCCGTCATCTTAGTGGGCGGCTGAACGGTGTTTGGAGCGTCCAGCTTGAACCACTGCGCAGACCGAGTGAAGGTGAAGAAAACGTTCCAGGCAGCTCTAACTAGGTCAAACATCATCATTTGATCTCAATATATTATACTTAACGTAAGTCAGCCAGAATGTAACATGAACATGATGCTTTAAATATCAATATATTAAAGTACGAACATGAAATCTGCTTCTCTGCTATCCATATGAATTCAACTATGTTTGCGTATTTTGCTGCCGTTTAAGAAAGATGATAATAAATATTGCGCTTCGATTTTGTGGTCAAAGCGACATCACGAACAGACCATGAGCAATACCACGTTTATTAGGTAATGAATGTATAGCTGTAAGCAATGAATTTTCAAGCGCTTTCAAGCGCAAAGTCGATAAGCGACGGGAGTCGGTTGACTGCATTTTAATACAATCAATGGGGCTACACACAAAATAAAATGTACATATGCAAAGATGATAAACGATATTATTCTAGAAAAAAACACCTGCTACACACAGCTGCATGACAGCAATGTAGGAAAAATTATCAAAAACTATCCATGCAATGCCGGGAAATGCGAATTATGAGTAGATTGTAAATTAACTTACTTATGCTCTGGCGTTGGTCCAAAATATTTTGAAAGTCCAGCTGAATATGTTGCTGAGAAATAAATGACAAATGAACTCTAGCTTAAACTCATGTTTAGGATACAGTACTATTCTCGAGCTTAAGCGCGAGTGCATTGCGTTTTATATGGGGCAGTGTCCGATATAATATATATATATATATATGGGCAGTGCATTGCGTTTTTTATCGGGGCAGTGTCCGTTCTGCGGCGTCCGCACCCATACTGCGCATGCGCCACTCTCCGTCATTCTCATCTCCTACGCAGGTGTGCGCTCTCCGCCTCCCCTCTCCCCCTCTCCGCCACAGGTGCGGCGCAGCAAATCATTGCACATAACTCTCTTTCTCTCTCTCCCTCACTCTCTAAGGGTACGCCGGTAGGCGGCGCAAGTGTCGCGGCGTAGTATAAAGCGCGCGTTCGCTTGTGCTTCCTTCATTCTCTCTCTGTGCAACGATGTGCGAAACGCCATGAACAACGTACAACGTCGGCGCTAGTTGCAGCGGCAGCGCCACCAGCCGCGGAGCAGAGGAAGGCTCGGGAAGCCGAACGTAAACGTCAGCCGTCGGCAAGCGGACCCCGAACTTCGGGCCAGGGAAAGCCGAACATAAACACAACCATCACTATGAGGGGAACGTGCATAGACCTCGTGTTCGCAAATTTCAAACTCGACCCTCTGCAGCAAGACCATTGACGCTACACTTCACCGACCACAAAGCCATCGTCTTCAAGATACCGCGCGCACCAACGCTAGGAATCAGGTCATCATATCATCATCATCATCATCATCATCATCATCATCATCATCAGCCTATATTTATGTCCACTGCAGGACGAAGGCCTCTCCCTGCGATCTCCAATTGCCCCTGTCTTGCGCTAGCGTATTCCAACTTGCGCCTGCGAATTTCCTAACCTCATCATCCCACCTGACTTTCTGCCGTCCTCGACTGCGCTTCCCTTCTCTTGGTATCCATTCTGTAACCCTAATGGTCCACCGGTTATCCATCCTACGCATTACATGACCTACCCAGCTCCATTTCTTCCGCTTAATGTCAACTAGAATATCGCCTACCCCCGTTTGTTCTCTGATCCACACCGCTCTCTTCCTGTCTCTTAACGTTACTCCTAAGATTCTTCGTTCCATCGCTCTTTGTGCGGTCCTTAATTTGCTCTCGAGCTTCTTTGTTAACCTCCAAGTTTCTGCCCCATATGTTAGCACCGGTAGAATGCAATGATTGTACACTTTTCTTTTCAACGACAGTGGTAAGCTCCCAGTCAGGATTTGGCAATGCCTGCGGTATGCACTCCAACCCAATTTTATTCTTCTGTAAATTTCTTTCTCATGATCAGGGTCCCCTGTGAATAATTGACCTAGATAAACATATTCCTTTACAGAGTCTAGAGGCTGACTGGCGATCCTGAATTCTTGTTCCCTTGCCAGGCTATTGAACATTATCTTTGTGTTCTGCATATTCATCTTCAACCCAATTCTTGCACTTATAAGTTCTCGATGAAGGTCCTCAATCATTTTTTGTAATTCCTCTCCATTGTTGCTCAATAGGACAATGTCATCTGCAAACCGAAGGTTGCTGAGATATTCGCCGTCGATCCTCACTCCTAATCCTTCCCAGTCTAAGAGCTTGAATACTTCTTCTAAGCATGCAGTGAATAGCATTGGAGAGATTGTGTCTCCTTGCCTGACCCCTTTCTTGATAGGTATCTTTCTACTTTTCTTGTGGAGAACCAAGGTAGCTGTGGAATCCTTGTAGATATTTGCTAAGATATTCACGTATGCCTCCTCTACTCCTTGATTACGCAATGCCTCTATGACTGCTGGTATCTCTACTGAATCGAATGCCTTTTCATAATCTATGAAAGCCATATAGAGAGGTTGATTGTACTCCGCAGATTTCTCGATTACCTGATTGATGGCATGGATATGGTCTATCGTAGAATATCCCTTCCTGAAGCCAGCCTGTTCTCTTGGTTGACTGAAGTCAAGTGCTGTCCTGATTCTATTGGAAATTATCTTGGTGAATATTTTATACAATACTGAAAGCAAGCTAATGGGTCTGTAATTCTCAATTCTTTAACGTCTCCCTTCTTATGGATAAGTATAATGTTGGCGTTCTTCCAGCTCTCTGGTACACTTGAAGTTGTGAGGCATTGCGTATAAAGGGCCGCAAGCTTTTCAAGCATGATATATCCTCCATCTTTGATTAAATCTACTGTTATTCCATCTTCTCCAGGCGCTTTTACCCTGGTCATGTCTTTCAAGGCCCTTCTAACTTCATCGCTAGTTATAGAAGGAGCTTCTGTATCCGGTTCATCACTATTTCGAATGAAAGTAGCTTGGCTGTTTTGGCTACTGTACAGGTCAGTATAGAATTCTTCTGCTGCTTTTACTATGTCATCGAAGTTGCTGATGATATTACCATGCTTATCTATCAGTGCATACATCTTGCCTTGTCCTATGCCTAGTTTTCTTCTTACTGATTTCATGCTGCGTCCATATTTTACGGCTTCCTCAATTTTTCCCACGTTATAATTTCGAATATCCCTTACTTTCTTCTTGTTGATCAGTTTTGACAGTTCAGCGAATTCTATCTGATCTCTTGAGTTGGACACTTTCATGTTTTGTCGTTTCTTTATTAGGTCCTTTGTTTCTTGGGAGAGCTTCCCTACAGGTTGCTTTGGTGCCTTACCTCCCACTTCAATTGCTGCTTCTGAGATCAGCCTAGTTAAGGTTTCATTCATTAGCTGTATGTTATCTTCATCTTCCTGTTCTAAATCTGCATATTTGTTTGCGAGCACCAGCCTGAATTGGTCTACTTTCACCCTTACTGCGTCTAGGTTGGCCTGTTTCCTCTTGACTAATTTCACTCTTTCTCTCTTCAAATTGAGAGAAATCCTAGACCTCACTAACCTATGGTCACTGCACTTTACCTTACCTAACACTTCTACATTCTGCACTACGCTTGGATCCGCAGAGAGTATGAAATATATTTCATTCCTTGTTTCTCCATTAGGGCTTTTCCAGGTCCACTTCCTGTTGGTGCCTTCCTGAAGAATGTATTTATTATTCGGAGCCTATTCCTTTCCGCGAATTCGACCAACATCTCTCCTCTTGCATTCCTAGAATCGATGCCGTAGTTTCCAATTGCTTGCTCGCCAACCTGCTTTTTGCCCACTTTTGCATTGAAGTCGCCCATGACTATAGTATACAGTATACTGAGTTTGCACCTTTCTCATTGCTAATTCTACATCTTCATAAAACTGTTCTATCTCTTCATCATCGTGACTGGAAGTTGGGTCGCAGGCTTGTACTACCTTCATTTTGTACCTCCTATTCAGCTTTATTATGACGACTGCTACGCTCTCACTAATGCTGTAAAATTCATCAATGTGGCCCGCTATGTTGTTATGGACTAGAAATCCTACCCCGGATTCTCTCATATCTGGAAGACCTCTGTAGCAGAGGACGTGGCCATAAGTCAGCACTGTGTAAGCTTCACCAGTTCTTCTAACCTCACTAAGGCCAATAATATCCCAGGCAATGCCTGATAATTCCTCAAATAGTCCTGCTAAGCTAGCCTCACTCGAGAGGGTGCGCGTGTTGAACGTTGACAGGTTCAGTTTCCATTGGCGGCCTGTCCGGACCCAGAGATTCTTAGCACCCTCTGCCACGTCGCAGGTCTGACCGCCGCCTTGGTCAGGTGCTCCGCAGCCACTAGGGACTGAGGCCATGGGTTAATTGTCGGAGTCATCAGGGAGGTAGTGGCCGAATACTGCACCAGGGAGGCCAATTCCTGTTCTGGTGAGGGAGTGACTTTGATGAAGCTTAGTGGGCCTGCCTAGTTTGGTTGCACCTGAACTAGTATAGCCCCACTAGCTCTCGGCAATATGTATTTTTTTTTCTTTGCCGCTGTCAGGCACCACTCCATGCCTGAAAATGTAGTGGAATGGAGCAGGATTCGAACTTACGACCTTCAGATTTGAAGTCAGGTGTTCTACCTCTACTCCACGCCACCACTATCACGTACGATCTCTAAATAAAGACGCAACAACCCCGTACAAACGTCTCCTCTCTTCTCAATACATTTTCTCACTCTAACTTTCATTGGCTTGTGTTGCCAAGTTAAACGAAACGGAAACTCGATGCGCACCCCCCGCGATGCTTTCGAATCCCACCATGGTTGCCCGTAGGGTGAGATGATGTGATTTTTTGTTACTATATTTAAAAAAAAAGTTGTCGGCTTATTAGCTATTATAGTTAGTGCCTAATATCGCTTTATTACCTCTGAATTTTTCTGTAATGCGTCACGTATGATTGTGAGCTTACGCTCACAGTAGCGTGACGTGAATTCGAAGGTCGGTAATGTTTACCGCCCTCCCCCCTTCCCCCTCCCACCCCCGCACCCCTTCCCCATTCGCAATGCCAGTGTATCACAAAGGCCGTGTTGATGTGGCCTATCTGGGCAGGTATTCATTGGAACATAGCGAGCGACCCAAGTTTTCTACTATGCCAGACAGCAGGCAGCAACAAGTGAACCATTCGGGCGCGTGTCCAGTAGCCCATGATGTTTTCTCGTGAAGGCAGCAGCCAGCAAATACTTAGTGGCCCGAGCTAGTAGAAAATTTGGGTCACTGTTTTAAGAGAAAATAGCTAGATACATGCCGCAAGTGGATTGAAGTTGCTGAAGAATTATGACCGCATTAAAGGCGAGAACGAAACCAAGACAGGACGAAAGAGGCGATGTGGCAGGTGGTAAACTCACAAGCAGATGTATTCGGCACGAGCTGTGCGGAGTGCACTTATGATGATGAGTGTAGTAGTGTCCATTCTGTGTAGATGAGTTCTGACGTGAACTCGAAGGTCGGAAATGTTGACCGCCAAATTGGGGACGCGTATAGTAAAGAAAAAGGCGAATGTCAACTAGGGTTTGCAGAATCATGCATTTTAAGAAATGTGAATGAAAGAGCTAGGAATTTATTATTTTTTTCCGGAACAGTTTAAATATTCAGTGAATGTTATGTTAAAGTCACTTCATACATTTTAATTTGTTTTTCTCACATTTATCGGTGGCAACATTTAAACGAACGACGGAGTTGCGAATTCTGGCAGAAGTACGGGCGCTGCTATTGAGGAAGCATAGGAAGCATGATTTTGCTGTGCTGACTGTGACTTTGTAACGACGCGCCCAGCCGGAGATACCTATTCAGTACCTCGTGCGCCCTTGCTCCTAGATCCGAGCGTGGGCCTGCGTTGACACACCTGGCGGGAAGTGGAGAATTTCACGTCTATGAATAATATTATTCGAAAGTAGAGGACCTAATGGTGTAACTTTCTGACCTCCAATAAAAGGTGTGGCTCATGCCTTGCCATCGCTAGAGCGGTAAAACACAATTCGGAGTTCACTGAAAACCGGTGAAAGTGGTTAGAAAAGTTTTGAGATCTGAGAAAGTGTAATATAAGGGGATGCCAATGCTGTCGAGAGCACCTTTGACATGAAGACAGGTTAGTAATGGGGGGGGGGGGGGGGGGGACTTGCTATCATTATTTTATTACAGTGTTTTACGAAGCACGTAAAGTAGAGGTTCTCTCCCCCTTCCCCTCCCCACACGCATACACACAAACTCAATCTTCCAATGGTAAAAACCAAACTGTTTAGAATCAAATAAATTGACAGTTTTTGCGAGCTCTATTTGGATCGTCGAGCGGGAGATGGAAACACGGCGGCAGCACCAAGGACTAAGCTGCACGGGAGAACTGGCTCGGAACCACACGATGGCAACGGGGCTTTCTAGCGTGCCGATGTTGTTTGCAGAGTATAGAAAATTAAACAAATGGGAAATATACCGTCGTTCGAAACTTTCGCCGATAATGGTATCAGTTGCAATAGGTCGATATTATGAGACTTAATTGGGTGTCCACTTGGGAATTCTATTTAAATAAGGCGACATTTTAACCGACAGATAGGAAAGTGCCTTAGTTTTAAAAACGATTTAAATACGAGACGAGAAAGAGAAGTGTGTGGTGTTACAAAAACCATTTTTCAGCATGGAAAGAGTGAGCCCGACCAGTTCCTGAGCAGAGCGCATTTTACCTAAGGTTATTTCATATTTGATTTGTACGGCGGCGAAAGGCACGTCGGTAGCCTTATGGTGGTTTGGTATAGGCATTATTTGCCGGTGTGGTATTCACCGTGAATGGATGGAACGTCTATAAGGGTTTCTGTGTTAACAAATTATTGCAACGTGAAACAACCACTGCCCACAAATTGAAGCGGCGGAAGTTGTGGCGTGGAGGGCTGCTTTTCGAGGGAGATATTCAATGCGAGACCTAATATCTTCTTCCTTATTTAACAATGTACGAAGTGTACTTCGTAGAAGCGTTTAAGTGTCATGTGGGCGTTTGACTGAAGATTTTTAACACGAAAGTGTTTTATGCCGGGGTCCACCAAGACTTCACTGACGTATTTCCGTCACGGAAATACGTCATAGAACATAATACAAAGAAAGAAACCAGAAGAAAAAGTTCCACAAACATGTAAAATTTGGAAATCGAACCCACGACCTCTCGGTCCGCGACGATAGATCGCCGAGCGTTTAACCCATTGCGCCACAAACTTTTTTTTCTTTATTGCATTCGTACAACAGTCAACCACGTAGTGACAAATTCATAATTTTAGAACTGTTTCATGTGTAACAAGCCTTCCATACGGGGCACCCAATCGGGTACACACTTTTCTCGATTGAGTATTTAAGCGCAGTGTCTCGTAAAAAATTGTATAATGATTTATGTGATATTGTTCTCCCAATTCCATTGTACCGGACTCATTTCTCGGGCGGAAAGTGGCGCAAGGTGCTGAAACGTGTAAAAAGCATGCCTGTGCGTCCTGGGGTGAAAACCTTCTTCTTTAAATTACATGCAGGAGTTTTGCCAGTTAAGACTTGGCTTTCTGATAAGGGATTCTTCGTTCCGTGGGGTGACCACTGTTTCTTGTGCCGGAAACCTGAAACGATTGAACACGTGTTCCTGGAATGCTGGGATGGGGTGTTCTTCTGGGATGTCCTGCAAAGGACCTTAAAGAAGGATTTCCCTTTGGATGCACAGGGAATAAGGTACCTAATGGTTGATAGCGAGGATGGTTTTCCATATGATATACTATGTTAATGGCTCTGCATAGTATTTGGACGTCACGCATGGCTGTTCGCCATGCAGACGTTGATGCTCGCCCTGCAATAGAGTACTTTCGCGAGTCTCTCATTTCATTTCTCGAAATGGAAAAAACCATTGCGCCACAAACGCATTTGCAGAGAGCTACACAGACGCGCCTTATATATCTAACACTCCTCCGTGTACCCGCGCTCTTGCTCGGGGCGGTGCCGCCGCCTACGAGCAGAAAAAATGGCACAGTTTCGCCCTAAGAGCGAAGCAATGAATGCGATAGCAACACAGCAATGTCATACGAAGTAAGGTGAGCGGCTTTGGTAGCAACAACATGCAGAACTGTTGTCGACGCCATCGGCGTTTTGCCCGCGTTCGCTCAAAATGCGTGCGGCGTTGGTGACTGTTGCCGGAGCCTCTGATATAAATAGGCACTGCGTGCCGCAGCTAAACGTCGCCTCCCTTCCCTCCCCCTCCCCCACGGCCTCTCGCTCGTTGGAAGAAGGCGCGTTTGCTCTACATACATGGTGATTGTGAAGGAGAACAGAGACGCCTACTTCTGCAGCCCTTAAGCGAGCACGGCGCAGAACGCGCGTTTGTTCTCCGCCGTGCGTTCACTCCCCGTGAAAGACGCGCCCCTCGCGCCCTTTCACTCGCACATACAGCGTTCGGCGCGCGGCGACGATTTCTTCTCCAAATGACGTCATACGGAACCTCACGGCGACGGCGACGGCGACGGCGACGGCGACGCCGACGGCAGAAATCTGCTTTTGAGTGTCCATATAATTGCTATCGCAATAAAAGAGAAGTACTGCATTATGACACTAACGCGCACCGACAGTGAACGTTTCGGTGGTCTCAGCACTACGACGCCTCGATGCCAGCATTCGAAGGGACGCTGGCATCAAGAAGCACTACCAACGCCACCTAGGTGGCGTTCACCGTACTCAGCACAGCGGAGCGTGGCCTCCGCAATTAGCTCTGAAAATGTTTCTGAAGTTGATCGCGGAGGCTGCAATTACGACGCGCTGTACGCGCTGATTTGACTCGGTGACGATTCAGTTACGTGCTTTGTCTTGCGCGTTGTATTAGTGTGTCAGTTACGTGCTTCGTCTTTCGCGTTGTGCTAGCGTGTGCAGCGTAGTGCAGCTTCCATATGCACGACGGTTGCTCATGGTCATCGACGTTGGTAGTCGTGATGGAGGAGACGTGCCACCAGGCGTCAGCGTGGGTGCATCAACGCCTAAGGGCGCTTTAGCCACAAAACACCAATAGACATTATATATCAATGTGCAATAAACATTACACTACTTCTGTGAAGACACGTTTCACTTTCGTGTTCTATACCGATTCCTATATAAGAGGGATCAACCACATTTTTTATAATCATTATTCTTTGAGGTATAGCACTGGAAACTCGTATGTATATGTAATTCCTCGTGCTTATTTCAAATATGAGGTCCATTTTTGTTTATCTCAATTGGTTCCAATGTTATGCTAGTGTCCCTTAAATATTTTATGCACAGATTTGCAAAATAGCAGATGCTTATATTTCTCCAAATAGGGTATCAATGGCTTTTGTATGATTCATGGAATACCGTAAGACCAATCTTATTGCTCTACCTTACCTAGAAAATGAGTTGTGTGGCTTTGAAGTTGAAACTCGAAGGAGTGTTTTTCTGGTGCTTAACTTTGAAGTCTCGCAACTCGTGTTTTAGTTAAGGCAGAGCAATAAGGCTGGCTTACGGGACTCCTTGAATCATACAGAAGCCATAGATACCCTATTTTGAGAAATCTAAGCATATAAGTTATTTTGCAAACGTACGCAAAAAATTATTTCAAGGAAGCTCGTAGAAAATTAGAAGCCAGGGGAGATAACGAAAAATGGACTACATATTCAACATAAGCACGCATCATTGCATATAGGTACAACTTTTCAGCACCATATCTTGAAGAGTAAAATTTTTTTCTAAAACCCACTTCCCCCCTTAAGGGGGAGTGCTGTTGGTTTCTTACATAGCCTATGCATTGCATGGCATGATGCGCCTGCGTTAAATAGTCAAATCTGGCATCCACCATGCAGTATTTGATCCTGCCTGGCAGTGTAACAACTCGTCGTAATGAGTTTTACGCAAACGTTTAAAAATAATCTAAATTAGTTATGGCAAATTCTGTAGGTTCTTTTCAATGCAGGGAAATTTGCAGAATCTATAGAGAGGCAAACAAAATTAGAGATCGATTGCGAAACTCTTGTGCTCCAAATTTTGTAAAGCACATCTTCACTGAGGCTTGTCGATGTTAATGGCCCCAAAGGCTAGGAAAGGAAAGAAAATGTTCCAATCCTAATGAACCAGTTGTAGCCATAGAATGTGAGAGCGAGAGAAAGCCAGCTTGCCATCAGTTCAGCTGTGAGCGCCGCGCGATTGAAATGTAGGCTGGGATCGAGGGCTACTGAGTACACTACGAGAGCATTGCCGGCGTGAATTGTGATAACTGTGCAGCCGTGCGTATCTCCATTAACACGGCCCCAAAGTAAGTTATTCGCGTTGAAGTCGCCGGCGATGATGACAAATTATTACATGTTCTGGGAGACGCAAGCCTAAATTTTGTGGAGCAGTGGTTCAGTCGAGCATGAGGCGCTCTATAGTATATGACGATGATAAATGTGAAACCGGGAGTCACGCAGTTGGCTGGTACTACCAATTTGGAGGTATAAAATTTGATTACGTTGTACACATTAGCGACTGCTAATGGAATCTAGAGAATACTCGCCGACAATGCGTAAGACTGAGTCATAAAGTGAGGTCACTGTGGCGAGCCATGACACCGTTCTCGATGTAACACTCTATGTACTGCGACGAATTGACGCAAGATACATTGCTGACAATGATCAGCGCAGCGGCCTGCACAGCAGTAGAAATGCGTGAAAACAGCCCTGAGCTGAACTTGTAATTGAAGTGGTTCGAAATGCTTCCTTCAAAATGTTCCGGATCGGGTTCAGCTCCCCGATGGCAGAATACGTATGGATTTGTAGTAATGGTTCTGCTCCGGGTTACAGTTTAGTTTCGGTTTGGTACGACACCCATGCTGCTAGCAGTTTGAGAGCCCTTCCGTCTAATATGCATCGCACATCTTCAACAGAAGACGTGTACCTGACACAACTAGGCTCCGAACTCGAAGTGAGATAATTTGTGAACAATAGGCCTATACGTTAAAAAAAAAGATTATATATGTAGGCGCAATAGTAAAGGAAAGGTCCCATAAAAGTAACTTTGTGTTATGAGAGCAGCACAACAGCATTTAAAGAGAAGCATTACTAAGGTACCAAATTGTATTTTTCTTTTGAAACACATCTGAAATGCTTTCGACATGCGCTGGTCTTCTTTGAAAAAAAATTTACTGCATTTAATTGAGTATGCTGAATAATTCCAGAGCTTCAAGGAAGCATAGTTTTGTTTTAGAGCCCTAAATTTTTAATCTTACATACCGAAGACCGGTAGAGAGAAAGGAATGTATTAACTGAAGAACATTTATTCATGGATAGATCTACCTGAGGTAACACTTGCTCCCCCTCTGATCCTCATCATGATATGAAGCCGAGAAGAAAATAACAGATGGTGAAAAGAAGGATGTGCGTATATACATATCCACCTCATTGCAGCACTTCTGATCCCGTTCGTTTAAACCCGTTGTTTCCAGGAAGGCTAAAGGGGCGCTTGTTCTCGCAGTTGAGCGGGTTGCGTCAGTCCTAGCACCTAAAACAAACTAATCTGATGGTTTTCTGTTATGGACGTGTTCGAACTGAAGACACGGGGAATCAATGAATACGAGTTCACAAGGCGGTATCTTCAAACACTTTATTGTCCACAGATGAGACAACAAAATGTTATATTTCAACAATATGTTGGAACAAGTGCTTACAAGACAACCTCAGGCAAAACGGGACACTTTAATCAATGGTCACATGATATACACTACATCGACGACGAAAAGTGCAACAACAACTGGAAGGAGCTGTACATGGAGTGAGAGGGCACATCGACGCATACGCAGACAGTTTCGCAGGAAATTATCCTCAGAATTTACTAAGACACTCATGGTACTTGCACACAAGCGAAATCTAGTGCACGCACAGCGCAGCAACTTAGTGCGGGGCCCCACAGCACACTTCACCACCACCTGATGTTTCCAATGTTTGTGGGAGTAAACTGGCGAAGGTACAACTTTTGGGCCGTAGCTTTTGATCATCTGATGAGTAGAGTAAGGCTGAAGAATGCGGACAATACGTGATCTTCAAGCAATAATAAACGCAATCACAACGCACAAATTCATCACTTGCGAATTCAGAGACTAAGAGGTTCAGAGCAAACCTTCAACGTACACAGCACCCATTATGAATTGATATACGGAAACAGATACCAAGGGTTACAGAATTCCAAGGGTAATACAACCACGCAAGATGGCCACTTCGATCAATGGCAGGTACGATTTTAAGGGCACAAACCACACAAAAGAAGTGCCTGGCGTGTAGAACCTAAGAATGCGTATAAGGCATCCTTTCTTGTTATTTAACTAGCACCAGCCAGGCGATCCAATTATCCAATAATTTTCACTGCCAAGGAGAGCGAATGCATGAATCTGAATGTGATTGCACACAGCGTTGTCTTTTCCAACTCAGGAATCTGTAGCCTCATTTTGTAGAACGACGTTTATTTGATATTGCAGACACCTAATCACACGATGCAAAAAAAAATCTAAGTTTGCCTGCGTTAGGAATAGCTGAATGCTATTGAGTGTATGAGGACTGAACGTTTACATGCATACATGCTGTAGTTTCTGAGGAATTAATCTTTTGATATCGAAGTGGCAATGAAAATTGCCATATATGATAACGCATGGCTGATATTGTTTCTTATCGAATGTTGCTTGCAATTTCTGTGCTGTTTGGACGGGCCTGTATAATATAACAAAGGCATGCGAAATGTGAATATACAGCGAATCCCTCGAGCAAGACGAATTGTTCTTTAGGTACGAAGCTTTTTTCTTCTAGTTCCGTGCTGCAAATCGGATGGCTGCCTGTTTTCCCTTTAGTGAACTTTTCTCAACCTTGCAGGCCCAGGGAATGGTGGAATTTCCACCACTCAAGCCTCAGGATTGTTAAATGCACTAATTTAGGACTCCTCGAATGCCGTCATGAATTTCATGAAGATACAGTCACATATAGTTCTAAGAGCGAAACGACTAAGAACATTCCCTAGTCAAACTGATAATAGTGATGAGTGGTCAAGCCAAACCAAGCGGCTAGCACAGAGGGAAATCGGCGCATTAAAGTGTTCATTCGTCTGCCGAAATGAAAGTAGCTGCGTCCAGGTGGTGCCATGTGGCGCCCCAGGCACCACCTCGGGTATTCGTGTCGTTGCGGCTGCTTGCTTAACGGGACGGAGTGCCGCGGCCTCAAAGATTGGGTGCGCCGCTGCCTACGCGAGTCCTCAGATGTTGGGTACCTGCGGCGCTGAAATGTGCCTGCGGCGTCCCTCCATCTTGGATGCAGCAGCGGTGGGTGTGCAAAATTTCAAGACACGTACCATTGTCCGCTTCACACCTACGCACAGGAAAGCAAATATTGTGCAAGCCAAAATTTTCCAAGGTTGCGCAATGGTTGTCCTGAGCTGGCCGAGCAGAAATAGCACTTGTCCATGAGTTCGTTGACATTCCGCCTTCGCACACAAATTTTCATATTGATTGTTAGGATCATGCACATCAAGAACCGTGACAGAGTACCCACTAAGGCATTGTTTCTGAGGCTGACGTTCTTCTGTAGTAACCACCATCCCCTCTAAAACAACGAACGTGGGCATTGATACATGTACCATATTCTTTCCGGATTATTTTGTTTGGCATCGCCTTTCTACGAAGCTGCATGCCGGCAAGATTATTGTTTCTACCCACTTTAGCGTTCATGCAAGCCGTCTTGCGGTTGTGCGTCATGATGCGTGTGCAACGCGCTTCTTGGCGCTTTGATTGAGATATAAACGTGGATTCACAACCAGCCGTTGAAATATAATGGGACACAAAACTGCTACTGATAGTTGCTGATTTTGGCGGACCTTGAGGCCGAGTTGCTGCAGATACATGCTTTTCCCAAGGCACTGTGTAAATCAAAGGCGCATTCTTTTCACTAAAGAAGTGCTTGCTCAGGACAAGCACGCTCGCTTTGCCTTCCACAGGTCGACAGGCAGAGACTCAGGGGATCAACATCACATGTTGACGGTATTTCGGTGTCGCCATTCAGTTGAAATTGGCCTGCTCGTCACGCGAAGTCTCTGCAGCCTTAGGCATTCCAATCCCATCAAAGGACTTGACCTTGTCTTTCTCAAGCAAATACGATAAATATTCTCCCCCTTTCGACAGACTCGTTCGTTAGTGTTCGGGGACGACTCGCGCAGAGAACATTCTTGTCTCCACTGACCATTAAGCGGATCTGGCTTGTGATCAGTCAGGAGAGAAGACTGAACTTATCAATCATCTTGAGATTTACTCGAATCTGTAGGTTTGTGGCGTTGCACCTCCAATCGTCTAATCAGCTTACAGATCAAATTTATATCGACCATTATGAGAGAAATATCCTTGGGGAGGACCGTCTGCTCTGGGGTATTTCCTATTGCCTTGACAAATAACGTCAGAGATGACGCAACGGTATCACTCAGTACACTCAACCTTTTCCACCACAAAACGAGAATACGTTTATTACACGGGCGGTAAAGTGTGTTTTGTAATAGAACTTATAGAAAACCAAGTATTAGACCTGCGGTTGCATCACTCTGACATCTCGCCGTAAGATTCAAAAGCACAAGAGGGAGCTCTACTCGATTACTCATCGCATGATTGTCTGGTCTTTGGAATTAGTGAGCCATTATAACACGCACAGTACCAGTGCCAGTACAGCATCTTCGCTTTAGAGCTACGTAGGTGGCTCAGATAAGGTAAGCATGAATCAATACATTTAGTTAGATAAGAATATTACCTGCAGTTAAGAATCCAACTGAGTTAACATATATATCGCATTATAAACAATGACAGCGCACCACTATGGTCCTTGCAAATGTTCACACAGCCTCTTTGAGCTAATCAGGAATGACATACATCTGGCAATTTCCTTGTGTCTCGTTGTTCTGTTCTGTCTTCTTTAAGACCTGTATCCCTCTACAGGGTTTTTCAGCGAAACCATTAAAAAATCTTTAAAATTCCCGGTGGCAGTTCTAGACCTTGAGCTGCTCTACTCGAAGAGGCAGACATTACTTGCACAATAAATGCCAATGCATAATCGACTATTTAGCAACAACGCACTAATTAAGTGTTTAACTAATTACCCTACGGCGCATATTCCAATTTGCAAATTGTAGCCGGTGAAACAGCAAGACATATCCACTTGAAAAGAATTGTGTAGATGACGCCATTTTCGAGATATGCCCCATCAAACTTGCGGTAAAAATGCACTGGCATTCCACTTACTTTCTCAGCAAAACGACATTTTATACGTTGAAGCACAAAAGTAAGTGGACCGCGATAGAACTTCGAAAAATACAGGAATTATTGTCTCAAAACTGGTGTCATTCTAAAAATTTGTTTCAGCGGGTCCGCATTGCAAAATCCACTAATACAATTTGTAAATTGCAGCGTGTGCCTAAGGTGATTAGTTAAAAGCTTAATTAGTGCATCTTTGTTGATTAGTCGATTATGTATTTCAATTTAGCGTGCAAGTAATGTCCCCCTATTCGAGTAGACCAGCTCAAAGACTAGGATTAGGATGAGTTACTGCTGAATTAGGATGAGCAACGATGCTAACAGATGGCGTCCCTAATGCTTCCGTGATGCGGGATGCGGTGCTGCGTATTTTCGATTCTTCTGCGTCCTAGTCACTGCGTACTGAAATCGGTGCAAGCAACGCAAAGAGAGATAAGAAAGAGAAATGCAGACTTCAATGCAAAGCTACAATTGCTCCCCTGGCTGACGGCAATAGCACACTACTTCCTGTGTTGGGTGAGAAATAATATTATACAATGCAAACGCACGCGGGTGCACACACACACACATGTGATAACGCTCATACATCCACAAACACTCGTCTATACCTACACACACGCTCACACACACGCACAAATACAAAAAATATACGCTGCTAATAAGTTTTCAGCAGACGGAACCATAGCAGCCTCTCTGAGTAGTTCTTCTGACAGGGGCAAGTTAATGAAAATGCAGGAACCGAACGCCATAATCAGGCGGGGGACCTCTCGTCTTCGCCTAACCGTTGACCCGGATAAGAAGCGCCGTGAACGCGTGGCCAGTTTTCACAACCCTCCATCTCTCTCGCTCTGTGTGTGTGTGTGTGCCTCTTTGACACGGGGATAAGGTGACGTCATTCTCACAGCTACAAAATCTAGCGCATTTCCTCTTATATGTCCCTTCTACATGCCCGTCCCAATACATTTCTTTCCAATACATTACCTTAACATCGTCTCCTAACATTGAACCAGCGCGAAATAAAAAGCAGCGAGTGGTGTTGATGCAGGTTTTGCTTGTGTAGAAAATAGGCTCTCTTTCAGTGCCCCGCCGCGAACAATTTTTTTTCGTTCCAAGAAAATCAAATACTCTTCCTTTTATTGAGGCGCAAGAGGGACAAATGTAGAGTTAGGAAGGTAGGGTTGCTCCCTATTTCAATTTCTCAATGTAAGTTTATTTAGCTTTTTATTAGGGTTCCAATGTTTTTCACCTTTTCTTTGAGGGAAGGAGTGGTCGTATGAAACGCGAAAGCATAGTATGTACAAGGGTCATAGCACTGATTACTTCTGAATAATTCAAAAATTCTTTCGCAGTCTGAATGCCGTTTAGTAATGCGTCGCACAAGAAGATAATCCGGCTTTGCAGCTGTCATATCAGACAAGAACATATTTGAAACTATTTTGCTTTTCTTATGATGCGCCTCAAGAGAAAGAACAGGCACAATGAAATATAACATTTGTGCGACGTGATGGTTATATTTCGCCCTAGGGTAAGCGTAGAAATAGGGATATGTATGCATTGTAGCAACAAAAGAGAGAGAGGAAGAAATTGCTTTCGTGAAATTATTAGGGAAAATTTAGTTCTTTGTATTCTTTTATTTCGAGTGTTGCATCACCCGCTACACTTTTTTTAAGCTTATAGCGTACCCCAAAATGAATGAAAAAGGTGCATAGATGGCAAATCTGTGTTAGAAAGAAAAGAATGCTTTCAGTATTCACTATGGCGTCTAAATAACTTACATGTCATGATCAGACGACAGAACAACCAAAAGTATACTACAAAATTGAAAAAAAAAACTTGAGCAAGAACGACACGGTAAAGAGATCGTCAGAGCTCTGCAATGAAAAGAGCAAGATGACGGGAGAAGAATAAAAAAAAAGGGGGGGGGGAGGTGACTATAGCGGCGTTGGTATTCTTCAGACTAACAGACAGACGACCAAAAGGCAAGTATGCGGCACAGAAGTACATTTTCCAACGGATTTTACCCGTCTGACTCAACAATTCAGTCATTCATGCATATGACATGTCAAAAACATCGTGGCTGCATACAATGCATTAGTACCGTTAAACAAGCTAAATGTTCACATAAACAAATATGCGCAATTTGTGCCGTAATATAATGGGCAATCATTATATGTATGTATCCCGTTCAGGGGTGTATATATTGATTCCCATTTTCCATGAAGTGAAGTGTAGTAGGAGGCATGCTACTTCCAAGCTCTCTCTTTGTTTGCAAGTTTAGGCCACATTATGATATATTTGTGATATTTCATATAGCTGCCACCATTCAGGTTGCCTCTATTAATTTATTTATGTATTTTATTATTTATTTATGTTACCCACAAGATCCGATCGTCTTACAGAGGGGAGGAGTAAAACGGGAGTTTATTGCATTCAGGTTTACTGTAGAGCCTGTGGCTGTATTTTACAAATTTTCACACTATGGCCCTCACAGTGTCGAAGGAAGTCCCTCAATACAAGTCCCGCTTATCTATAAAAAGCATGCAGCGTAAAGGAAAACTTTGCTGAAGTAAAGGCACGCTACCCAAAATGGTGGTTTGAAAATTAAGCTTGACATTTCGACACCAATGAAGTTACATGGCAACGAGATACGCTTATATATCCGAATCACCACAACGGTGACTATCGACACAGCAAGACCGGCAAGGACTCATGCGAACTGAAAGCGTTTTGTGAAGTTATTATCTACTGTATGCTGTCCATGGAAAAAGGTGCTACACTTAAGTTGAAAATTTTCTTAAAACGAAGAATAGTTAAGCGCGCTGTGCACGTGTTATCCTAAGAGGAGGAACTAAATAATTTTCAAAATCGTCCTCTGTATAACGTGCTGTACAACATAACATCTTTGGTTGAACGCCTAGAAAAACAGTGACAAAGTCAGTAAGATTTGTCATGACATGTTGTTGGTCCTTAGTTTCTACACAGATTGCCGAGACGTTTTCGATTGAACTACCAACGATAGGCAAGATTTTAAGTTTCACTCTTTTTCCTGAAGAGGACCTCGCTGATAAGAGCACGCTGACAAAAGAAGGAAAAAAGAAAGCAAGCAATATAACTCTAACACAATGCTTACATTTACCGTTTTAGATAAAAAAATCTGCAATTTCGCCAGAGGGGTGAGGCACTGAGCGCGATAGCACAGTTTAGAGGGGCGCTGGGACTCCTAGGAGGGCCGTCTAACTATAGGCGCGTACGACTAATGTGGACGCGACATGCAGACATGAAGTAGAATTTCCGGCACCCTTAAAAGCTTTACAACGCCGTGTAAGGCCTGTAATGAAATCGCATAGGCGCCAGTACGCTGCGCGTAAAGAGCCAGGCCAGTAAAATTACCTCACTTTCATATTTAAGCACTAATTTAGTTTGGCACATCTATTATTTAATAGCCTCATAATATTTAAGATAAAAGCTATGCGTTGGACATGTTACTTTTAATGACATTTGCTTGGGGGTATTTTAGCTTTTTACTTGCATATACGGCATGCGTAAGCATATAGCAAACATATACCTAAATATATGCGGACCCCAAGGCAACGCCGACACCACTGGTAACGACAATGGCAAAGAATCACCTAGCGTCTCCATATAATTGTCAACGCAATAAAACAAGAGAATTTCCGTAGGCAAGAGATAATTCCGAAGTGTCTGAATAACTTGCAAGCATGCTTCGCACAATCTTTGATCCGCAAGCGAAGCACGGCAAGAGATGCTAATTATCTACGTTGCAGGTCATTTAAACTAATCTGTCAAACAAAATCAGGAACCAGTGCTTATAGCGCCTAAGACAACACTACATTCTTTTACGAAAATCAAACACGTTAGGATCGTTGCCAGTAATTTTGTATATGTATAGAGATTGTCAGCGACAAAGAAAATAAAGAAAACGCCCATCTAGTAGGCATGGAGAGACATCATTTGCTAGCCAAACAATAAGAAGGTTGTTACAACTGGAACATGCACCTCGTATGAAAGCGTGCGTAATTATATTTCCCTCTATACCAACCCGTTCATCTTTTGAAGATCAGACTATTCGAAAGCATGCGAACGATTTTAACTGTCTGTAAAGATCAACAAATGAATGGTGAGGCATAAATTCTTGTCACTTGGAGCGCGAGATAAGTAAAACATTTTCTGTAATATTCACGTCCACCCGTGATCGTGTCTTCGTATTCGGTACTTTTCTTGACCGCCGTGCTGATTCGTTCTGCGGCAGGAAGAGCTTTGAGATTAGTAGAGAAAAGAAAAGAAAAAGAGAAGGCCCGGATGTTAACCAGAAAAATGTCTGGTTGGATACACTACGCTGTGGGCAGGATAAAAGGGGTTATAAAGAAGGGAGAAAGCGGCATAGGCATGGCGATGAAAGTGTGCAGGGGCGTGAACAGCACTACGCCGTCAAAGGCGCTCGCACTTGTAAGCCAGGCGCTTTCAGGAAGCAAAAAAGTGATTTGACAACCTTACCTGTTGATCGGGGGTATGGTGTTCGATTAGTGTATGTACGCTCAATGGACGATCACGTAGTCACCTCTATGAATTCAACATTGACTGCGTTTGAATGTAAAATTGAGAACAGTGACACAATCGGTGGCCGATATTCTCCTCGTAGCCGCAGACATCGCATGCAGGAATGTAAGTCATTCTTATTAGTGCTGAATAAGCTTTCGGGAACGCAATGCCCAATCACAACTGACACAAAGGCGATTCATTTCATCGGTGTGTCCGGGCGGACATCCCAGTGGCAGCTAAGGATTTAATCTGTTTAGTCTGTGGCGCCTTATATGGACGGTATTCCACTCAGAAAACGAAACGGTGCACTCCAGAAGGCGAAGCTGTCTCACCCCGTCTCTCATCGCGAGTGGGATCGGAATGCAGTGGTCTCTTTCATGTTATTCCCAACCGCCTTGCCTGCGTCAGCATTTCCAGAGATACCGCAACGGCCGGTATCCATTGAAAAGAAATCTCGTGGCCTTTTTATCTCAAGCGGCGGTAAAGTTCCATCTTTTCCAAGTGAGTTGGTCACGAGTTCCACATTGGAGGAACAACTGCATACATTGCAATGTGGGCTTTGAGTCGCCGAAGAATGCCCATTCGATGAAGTACACTGCGGAGTGCCGCGAACTGTGCCGCTGTAGACGTAGTGACATGTAAAGTATTGAACGGTTCGGTTATTCCTTTTGTCCGTATAACTATAGTGCCGCCAGAACTTGTCGTCGGAGTGAAGCGATCACTGTAGACATGTGGCTGTAGCTGCATTTCTCATCCAAGTAGAGTAAACGAAGTTTTTCTGGCGCGGACGACGGTAAGACCGACTTTCTCTGAAGCCGAAGTTTATTTGCGAAGTTTATTCGAGTACAGCTCACATACCAGGGACGAATCAACGACCTGGCTGCTGATGCGTACCCTGATGCAAGTGAGGCACGATGAGTGAAGACAGTTGGACTGAATGAATGTCGTGCTCGGCCTTTTTACTGGTAGGCTGGCGACACGGTGAGTAAGGGTCAAGGAGAAGGGTCTGGTGCGAAAAGGCGTTTTCGCATCGGTAATGTGTGTTGCGATTGCTTTAAATTGAGCGTTTGCAATAGTTTCTGTCGTTGACGCGCTCCGCGGTAGACCAAGGTATATCCTAATGTTTTGGCTTGGATACTTTGCGCTGTACTCCGGTTAGCTTTACAGATGCTGGAGATGACCGGAACCACAGTAATTGAATAAAAAGGACCTTGTACAGGTAAAGCATAGAGTGTACAGGTGCAGCATAGACGCAGCTTCAGTGCGTAGCTGAAGCCACGTCACACCTGACGTCCAAATACAAATGCGGTAGGCGTAGACGGAGAGAGTAGACTGGTTCTTGCAAGGATGTCGGTGAGTCCAATAAGAGTTAGATGGAAGAGCGTTGTCCTACGTACTGCGCCCTCAGGGACCCCATGGTTACTGTAATTCCGGGGAGCCGGGCCATTCTTGGTGAGAATGAAGAAATGTCTCATTCGTACGTAGCTAAATATCCACAGATAGATCCTGGCACCAAGCCCTACTGCCTCTAACACGCTGAAGGTGACGTGTTTACTTCGTGTGTGACCCTATCATATGTGCCTTAATTATCCAGAAGCAGGGCAGCAGGGTTTACAGGAATTTTGATAATCGACGTAAGTCATCAATTTAACAACGTTGTCTATAGAAGAATGGCCATGCCGAAAGCCGGCCATAGCGTCTGAATAGACCTCATTAGGTTCGAGGTAGCATTCTAATCGTGCTGCAATAATCTTTTATAGTAGCTTCCTGACGGAGCTGGCAAGAGCGACCGTATGGTAGGACACAATATCTACAGCAAATTGCCAGACTTGAGCAGCGGAATCAGGCGACTAATATTCTATTCCTGTAGAATCTTGCCTCTCTGCCAGGAGTTGCTGTACAAGAGCAGCAGAACGTTCCGAGCCTCTCCGCTAAGATTGAACAGGACACGTGAGGTTGTACCGTCGGGTCCTGGCGAGTGAACGCCTGGACATGGGAAGTGTAGCTTCCAATTAGTCCATAGAAAAAGCTTTTTCCATGCGGGGGTCAAGTGAAATCGATGAACGGCCACGGGCCCATGTTCCAGCAGAGGTAGTCAGAAATCATCAGCGATTGTACTTAAGTTAGTTCTGCTCGTTTCGGAGATGACATGTAGGCTGTACCACAGGAAGTCCATTCAAGGAGCTTTCCACAGATGCAGCATAGAGTGCACCCTGACGCTCCTCAGGTCTTTCCTGCTAGAAACATAAACATAGAGTTTATATTCATGGAAGAATTTACAATCTATAAAATGATATGCTCTTCTCAGGTCAACAGAATACAAGAGGAGCTGTTAAATACGCACTTGATGATAAAATTATTAAGCAAACTGATACTTTAGCCAAAGATATGTAGGTACGTAAGTTTTACAAGGAACTGAATCAAGCTTGCGACGCTGTACCTGCCGCTGTCTGCTTTTGGCTGTCTGAAGATAATCTGGTATCTGCATAAAATTAAGGCAAGCATGACTGGCAAACTTATTGAGTAGAAGATATACGGCCATTGCTCTAAGGCGATCACGAAATCAACGTTTTGAAGGGCATTATGGGCAACTGCTTTGTCTAAGTTCCCGTTCGCACGTACATTCAGTGTATAAATGATGGACGCTCTTTGGCAGAATTGGTGACGTGTTTTACATGCGCTCGCATCTGAATGGTAACCACCTTCCATGACAGCCCGTGGGTTTTGCGCAACTGACATCCGCCCACTTCTTTGACAGCAAGTGAGATGAAGCAGAAGCAATGCTAGTACAGCAATCAAGGTCTCCGACATATTCAATTCATTGGAACTGAGCCAACGTCTTTTAATGGGTATGCTTTCTTTGGCGAGTATCCCAGAAAAATATGCGTGTCACGTGAAAAGTGTAATGCCTTGCACCTGCACAAAAATGCGTAATTTGCAAAGTTAAGATATTTATTCGCTATAGTAGTGTAAATATAGGTGATTGCTAGTTTCATAAGCGATAAGGAGCAATTTTTAAAAAATTATCAGAGAGATTACCCATATGATTAGGTTTATACATACCCTTAGGGATACATAGGGTTTCATAACAAATGCATGGGGAAGCCTATAGTAAGGGAGGGGCAAATGAAATTTGGGGGTGGGTCAATGTGAAATTTGGTGGCAGGCCAACATAAATATGGGGTGGGCCAACTTGAAATTTCGGAGTGGTTCAACTTTAAATTTAGGGGTAGCCCAACTGAAATTTGGCAGTCGGCCAAATTCAGAATTAGGGGCAGGCCAACTGAAATTGGGGGGTGGGCAACTTGAAATTTATTGGTGGGCCAAGTGAAATTGGGGGGTAGTCAAACATAAAATTTCGGGGTGGGCCAACCTAAATTTGGGGGTGAGTCAACCTAAATGTAGCGGAGGCCCAACTTAGATTTGGAGGTGGGCCTACTTGAAATTTTGGGGTTACCCAACTTGACATTGCGGAGTATGCTTGTGCATACTTACTTAGACAACTCCAGTGGACTTTCTGCATACTTTTTTCTAATTCTCTTGCAGTCACGGAATCAAGCTTGTTTCTTATTTGTGTAATTTTCGGAAAGTTTCATAGTTCGTTTTTAAATTATTCTTGTCACCAGAGAACGCCCATCCGATATGGGGAAATGTATGTTGTTTGTTTCTTTGCCCTACTTCACTGGACGTCTGGATGTTGTTCTCGACGCACACCTGATCTATTTCCCTGAGTATTTACTTTTTCGTTAGTTTGCCGTACGATTCGAAAAAAAAAACCAAAAGAAAGAAAAGCGTGCAACCGACTGCTTGTACAAGCACTTGAAGCACCGGTGTCTTCTCTGTGTTTGAAGATGTTCCTAACACCACCATATATCTCAACAAGCTTCTGCATATAATGGGCAAAAAGATTGATTGAAGCAATGTTCCTGGAAAGCGCTAATGACAAATGAGCAGTAAAGACCCAGGTCCGCATACAATACCGGGTTCTTGGGTTGCTTTGTCAGGCGTGTTTGGCGGTGCGCTCATGCGAGATGCAGGTGTCACGAAGCATGACGCGAGTGCACTCTGGTTTATGTGTTTGCTACATCAGTACGCTGTCTAGGACGAAAGCAGAGACCATTGACGCCCCTTATTGCACCACACTCTACCGAAGGCCCCGGAAGCGAATGCAGAATGTAGGAAGGAAGAGCCCCTTGATCCCTGCCCTGTTCCATGCTTTGGAGCGTGAAGTAGACCTAATCCCATCCATACATTATAGGCTTCTAATTGTGTTCTCATGCTTTTCGTACGGCAGAACGGCCCATTGTCTCCTCTGTGCGCTACCTAACCTATTTGTTTCTTTTATGTACCTACATATCGCCCAGTGGGTTTTGTAGGAGGGCGGGGTGTCACAACACTGCAAAACACAGTGGTTATGCACGCCCCTACAAAAGCAAAATAAATACAAAGAAAAGAAGAACGTAGAATTTAAAATTGTAGCGCAACCATGACCACTTCACGTTACAACAAAGGTGCTTCCAAATATACGAGTACTTAATAGAACAGAAATGCAGATCTGCACCATAAACCTACAACATAAGAAAATAACTGAACACTCAACTGCAAGCCTATTAACACAACGATTAACAATTGCAATAACACTAAGGGCAGCACAGAACGACTAGCATCAGGATATCAGGAGGTTAAATTCAAAGCGGCGGGGAGCAACGATTACAGCAATGCCAACACCGGCAAAGTAAGCTCTGATCTAAGAAGCGCACTCTTTATAGACAGTATAGTATTTATATTTATGTGTAACCGCGCTCTTCATCTTGCACTGGAGAAACGGCAACTGCGTTCGCGAAGCTTATGTCATTTTGTATCAGTAGCAAATAGCAAACGAAAGGGAAAGCAGTCGGTAGTTACAAGAGGAATCCGAGAGAGGCAGTCTGCGTCAGCGTGACGACGGCCACTCTTGTACGACACCACAAAGTCGTATTCTTGGAGGCGCAGCGCCCAACGTGCGAGGCGACCAGAGGGATCACGCAAACCAACCAGCCAGCATAAAGAATGATGGTCGGTGATAATCTTAAATGGTCTACCGTAACGATAACACTGAAACTTCTGTATAGCGAAAACAGCTGCCAGGAATTATTGTTCCATAACCGTATAATTGCGTTCAGATTTGCTCAGGAAACGGCTGGCTTATGCGACAACATGTTCTGCGCCACTGTGACGTTGTACAAGCACCGCGCCTATCCCGATTCCACTAGCATCAGTGTGAACTTCAGTCAGGCAAGATGCATCGAAGTGACGCAAGAGGGGTGCTGACGTTAGTATAAACTTCAGTTGAGAGAATGAAGCGTCACACTCTGGTGTCCAATGGAAGGCCGCATATTGTCGCAAAATACTTGTCAATGGGTAAACGATGTCGGCAAACCGGGGAACAAAACGACGGAAATACGAACATAGGCCAATGAATGAGCGAAGCTCTCGTGCTGACTGTGGTGGCTTGAAGGCGCTCACCGCTTCAATCTTACGAGGATCGGGTCTGACGCCATCCTTGTCGAATAAGTGTCCCAGGACCAGTGTTTGGCGTTCGCCAAACCTACAGTTTTTTTAGTTTAGAACCAGTCCAGCTCTTTCGATGCAGTCGAGAACAAGGCTGGGGTGTTCGTTATGTTCTTCAAACGTGCGGCCAAATATTACATCATCGAGGTAACACATGCATTATCTCCCACTGTAGACCACGCAGTACTGTGTCCATGAATCTTTCGAAGGTGGCAGGAGCATTGCAAAGGCCAAAAGGCATAAGATTAAATTCGAATGGGCAATCTGGAGTCACGAAAGCGGTCTTTTCCTTGTCGGCATGGTCCATAGGTATTTGGCAATACCTCGATCGCAAATCAAGTGTTGAGAAGTACGAAGTAGCGTACGAAGTATGAAGTAGAACTTTCTCGCCGCCCGCAGCAGGCTAGCATTCGCTTCGAGGAAGATGCTGTCAACCGCGACTCTCCCGTGTACTACAACTGCGGTTCCACAGGCCATATTGCTCGGTATTGTCGCCAAGGCCGTCAATCACGAAGGACACCACCGATGTTTTCGCCACCCGGAACCCGTACTTCATATGACTTGCGGACGACCAATTTGCTTCCAATGGACTGCTTCTCGCGCGCGACCAGACGCAGCGATTCGCCAGCATCTGAGTGCAGTTTGACGCCACCAAATAACCGTCCCCGTCGCTCTCCGTCCCCTCGGCGCCGTTCTTCCTCACCACCACCGGGAACCTAGCATCCGCGGCCAATGAAGGTGAGGTCGCCGGACGGTCTTTGGAAGAAATACGTCTGCCTGTTGTGATGCACAAAAACAAAGTGAATGTGTTGATTGACGGAATACCGACCATGGCGTTAGTTGATACTGGAGCAACTGCGTCTGTGATGAGCCTCGCTTTCAAAAACCGTCTAGGCCACAAAGTTATGTTTTCTTGGAACGACGGTATTACCTTTAGTGGAGTAGGCGGCGAGTGGCTTCATCCCCTTGGTGTTTGTGCTGTGAGTGTTTTGTTGGCTGGGAAAGTGTTTGTGTCGGAATGCCTTGTTCTTTCTCGTTGTTAACACGATGTTATTCTTGGTATCGATTTTCTTAAAAAATGCGGTGCTTCCGTGGACTGTGGTTGTGCCGAAATATCGTTAAAAAGTTATTTATATCAGCACGTCCCTAACAAACCTAGCGTGGTGAAGACAGGGACACAGACACACTCAATGTTCTTGATGAAGTGATTGCACCATCGTGGTGCCTGACGCCCGTTCGTGTTTTTGCAAATACTGTTGACGCTGATTTAGTTGACCTTGTAGTTAGGCCTCTCCGCATAAACTGTGCTAAAAAAAGTATACTTGTGTCCTGCTCTGTCGTGTGCATGACGAAAGGAGTCGCCACATTGTGGGCGCTGAACTGTTCATCCACGCCGGTTGTCCTCCCTCGCGGTATGAAAATCGCTCTATTCGATGAAGCCGCATGTAGCTCAATAGCGGAACTAACTGTGGACGTCTCTACAGCTTGCTCTCCTTGCGATAATCGCCATTCTGAAGAGTTAATGCTTGGTATGATCAGCAAGGCTCTCTGTACATCGGAACGGCAAGCACTGGTACAGGTCCTTGCCAGGAATGAGGCTGCATTCGACTTCAGGCATAGAGATGCACCCCTTCATTTAGCGTCGTCCCGCGCTCGTCACCGAATAGATACCGGCTCAGCACACCCCATCCGCCAGAAGCCCTACCGAGTGTCATCCTCCGAGCGCAAAGTTATTACAGAGCAAGTCAAGGAGATGATGAACAAAGGTGTCGTTCAAGAGTCGTCTAGCCCATGGGTAGCCCCAGTAATCCTGGTCAGGAAAAAAAAAGATGGCTCCTGGAGATTCTGCGTAGATTACGGACGTCTAAACGCAGTGAGAAAGAAGGATGTCTATCTTCTACCACGAATCAATGACGTCGTCGATTCGTGGTAGCGGATAGACATCCTTCTTTGTCACTGCGTTTAGACGCCCGTAATCTACGCAGAATATATATATATATATATATATATATATATATATATATACTGTAACGGATACGACAGGCAGGCACAAAAAGAGAGCAGATATATATATATATATATATATATATATATATATATATATATATATAGCCTCTCGCTTTTAATTGGATGCATAACATGTCTTATTGCCCGGTCACACGACACACTGAAGCAACAGGCACTTCAGCATGGTAAGATGATCTTGATACCATCATCTAACCTCAATAACGTGAAGTACGTTAAGCCTTGTTTGGCTCTTGCACTTCCACCGTAGATAAACGTATCTTTCGAGTGTTTCGTAGTAAAGGATGTTCTGTTGGTCGTTCTACCTGCATGGTAGACCTGTCGTGTGGACAGCCTGCATGCGCTATACGTATATACAAATATAATTTGGCGCTGGGTGCAAACTTTTTCTTCAACTGTGATTACTTGCCCAGCAACAATGATCACGGGTACTTAGCCTACCTGAACCATGGTCTTGCTGGCCTCTTGGCGAACCACAGTTTTGAGTATCGAAAATGGGCAAGTATAGCAGAAAGTTTAGCCCAGCATTTGGCGGGGGGCGACATGTGCCCAGTCAAAGTCTGTCGCCACTCTAAAGCAAGACGTAGGCCTGTGCATGGGGGCTTAGTACGCGACCGCGCGCTCGCCTTTCTCATGTACGAATCGATGACCCTAAATGCCCCACTAGCAACATTGTTCGCGAGGCCGATCACCAAATGGTAGGATGCAAAAGGCTTTGACTGCGCACGTTAGAAAACAAGTTGCACAATTGATTAACGGCGTTCCTTCAAGGGACAATAACTGGGATGCAAGCAGCAGCGGTCTGTTCGACAATTATTTCATGCTAATAGTAATTACGAGAGCTACATGCAGGTAAGTACTTCGCAATCTTCTCTTTGAAAGACACCTCGGTGCTGTTACTGGTGGCAGGCATCGATAATATTGCTGTATTATGTGTTACTCATTCTCATTTCAAAACTACTAATATCCGTCTGACGGTTTTTTTTTTATTTTTTAGCTATGCAAGCTGTCCATTCATAATAATGACGTAAGTGTAGAGTTTACTGTTTGATAACGCCAGTATCACTTTGGTAAAAGTGCTGTCTTTTGAAGAATCTTTGAAGAATAAGGGTGAGGCGGCTACAAAAACAATGCGGTGTCTGACATGGCAAAGTGTTTGCCCGTGCTCTCACCGGGATGGTCAGCAGGCAACCAAATTATGTATAAAAATAAGCCTTGCTTCACAATTAAAACTCACGCTTCGATCAGCGTGATACGGGCGGTCTTGCTTCTTCTATCAGAGAAAATTGAAGGGATAAAAAAACTGGCATTTCTATGGAACGCGCAACCAATCACTGGCTATTTGAATCTCTTTGCATGATGATTGCATCTTGTAATCAGATTTAGTTTACTGGATGTGGGAATAACTTTTCTAAAGCCACGCTAAATACGCGGGTATACTTCAATTGGAGCAGTATACAGAGTTAAAAAAATGTTTCTTCGTGAGAGAAAACGAACGTGGTGTGACAAAGACTAAAAACAACATACACTGAATCACCCACTATGCGGTGTTGCTGATTTTATGATGCTTTCTGTTGCCCAAAGTTACGCACACAATATGTGATCCAGTGGTTGAAAAGAAAGGCGTACATAACTTAGAGGACGTGCGCAAGCATTTACTCGCAAGTCTTTATTGTCGGCAGCAGACAAATCCGTAAACCATCAGGAAAGGCCCGTGGAAGCAATGTACTGGTTACAAAGGTGAGAAGCATGATCTCGGCACACGTCAAAACACTCGTGTAGTAAAAATACGTAGTTTCTTATAGCGTAAAGAAGATACTATTCTGAAGGCAAATAGTTTGTTTTGCACACGTAAAACACGCAACTCTCTAGTGATGTCAAGAAACAACATATTGTGAATTAAAAAAATGGCCGCATATCTGCTTGCTTCGCTGCAAATGACGTCGAAAGACGATAGTCTTCTGCCGCCTCTGATACGTAACACCCTCTCTTCTCGCCCGTCCCACCCCTCACGCTCTTTCCCTCCCCTGTCACTCCGATGCATTGGTGGTTTCGCTCAATTCAATTCGAATTTCCCGCGTTCGCCCTGCTGTCGCGCCATCTGTTGGGACCTTTTATTGCTGTTGGCTTAAAGCCGGCTACAGAGCCGCGGCTACAGTCGGCTTGTTTTTAACGCGTAGAGTCTCCATGACACCATTTCTAACGCGTTGATTTTTCATTTACTAAGGTGAAAACCAGTCCAACGTGTACTCTTAATTAAATGAACGCTGCGCATCGCGGTTATGCACATATTATTTGCCAAAAATAGGCCTGATGTTTCCGTTGCGCTGTATAATGTAGACCCATATGACAGCGTGCCAGCAGTGCTAGTAGCTTGGTTGGTTTTGACAGGGCGGTTGAATCCGTTTTGGCCGAGCGGTTGAATCGAGTGAGAGACAAAGTTTTTGGCGTTTAGGTAGCCCAAGAAAGACTATCGTCTTTAAAATCGTGTTTGAAACTAGTGAAGACGATCGCTTCAGTTCGGGTTCACTGCACAAGTAAGCACATATTGGGCGTGTGGCCCGCTTCGTGAATGGCAAGTAGTTACAGTCGTAGACGGGTTTGGTTGCTCTTCGTGTAAGATGACCTCCTCTTTTGGTGAGTGTCGGCTTGCGAATACAGGTAAACCCATCGCTTTGACTTCCGTATATTCCCTGTTTTGAAATTGACTTTCAGGAACCCATAAAAAGGTGAAAAATGGTAAAGAACGGCTATAAGGGTGAAAAAAGCGTTGAATGTTGTTTCCCACAGCATCCAAATGCAGCGTATGTCATACTATTCACACTTATCCAGTGTTCTGAGAGTTGAATTCGTTGATTACACTCCTCACAAGCTACAACACATATTTTGTTTAGAGCCCCTTTAGATCAACTGCATACTACAGACTGTTTCGGTTTTGTAAGTTACACCTGTGTATAAGAGGCACCCCCTACTCATATGTATAGGACGAAAATGTGTATACGACGCACCTACTTCTTACACAATCAGCACAATAAAACGTGATCACGGACGCTTACAAACTCATTGCGAAATGTAGCACTCGCGCATTTCAGTTACTAAATTTTCATAAACTCAGTTTTAACAAGCTGAAAATTCTTGCAGAATAAAACTTGTACCAGTGCCTATCAGGCGCAGGAAACCGACATCTATTGTACTTCACTCGAAGTCATCGGAGATCTCGTCCTCCGAAGTATTCTCAAAAACAGCCACTTCGGCCAGCAGCGTCACAGAGATCCTGTCGCAGCCTAGAATAATTTGTACGCGATTTCTTTCAGAATGGTGCCGTGCATGTTTTCGTCCACTAGTGAAATTATATGCATGCACTGGTTGCACCAGCACGCTTGGTTTTAACGATATATAAGACGCACCGTTGTATAATATGCACCAACGAAAATCTGCCGACCTCCCCTCGCATTCCGCGGGGCCGTCGCGGAAGCGCAACAGTGAACTGAACGATACCACCAGTGACAGCACGGAACTCTACTCGGCCAGCGGAGAAGACTCCGAGGACGGTTTCGAATCCGTACGAAGCCGCAAGGTGAAGCGGATGTGTCTCAGGACACCTACGCTTTCAAGTACATCTACCGTGCAGCCCATGAGCCGTTCTCGTGCCCCCGCCGTACTCTTGATGCCGGTGGTTTCCTGGAACATTCTGTGGCATCTGGTTGGGAAAGCTGTCTCCACCTTCCTTGAAAGATTAGTTCGCAATGAAATCACCGACATAAGAATTAACATTCTCGCCGTAGATGTCGTGCATTCAACCGCGTTTGACAACTACGGTAACCGATCTGAGTGGGATCAAAGTACGCTCCCACATTCCTGTCGACAAGGATACAACAGCTGGCGTCACTATGAGGTAGATGTTGCATTACAAAATGAAGACTTGCCTATCCTAGTCAAGACAGCCACTCCTGATATTACCATGATGCAGGTAGCTCAGATTGGAAATTCACGGTGCATGAAGATAGTCTTCTAGGGCGATGCCATACCATCTATTGTCAAGGTAGGCCTTTTTCGCCCCTCGTAAAGTCGTTCATTCCAAAACCTACGCAGTGCCACAAGTGCCTTCGGTTCGGTGACGTCAGAGGGGTTTGTAAAAGCGCTGCAGTATCTGCACGCTGCGCTTAGTCCCACACCACAGAATCCAGCCAAGCAACTGAATTAAAGTGCCGAGACGGCAAAGGGTCACATGAAGGCACATCAAGAACTCGTCCCCGTATCAAAAGGGAGAGGAGTATACTTAAGAAGATGGTAAGGGAAGGCTCTACGCACCGGGAAGCAGCCGCTACGGTGAAAAAACGACGATCCCGCCGCCACCGCCGACGTTCCCCAAAGAACGCGAAAGCCCCCACCCCACAGCGCCAACCTAGCCCAGTAGCGTCATCACCTTGAATTGTGAAACAGCAGTCCTTGCGCAAGACCAGACGCAACGTATCGAATGACAAAGAAGCCCAGAAAAGTGTTTATGACTTTGCCTGGCCTGCACTGCCAACGGCACGCCCGCCTGCTGAGCTTGAGCGGCGTACGTCGCCTTCATCGAACGAACCTCTTGCCTCCAACAAGATGGCTGAACAGGATGTGCAGGTGGGTATTTTGCTGAAGTCATTAATAGCAGCGATTCGCACACTTTTGTGAAATGCACGAACTTCGACTGTTCGATGCGCTTTACAATACTGGAGTGCCTCGCTCCGGTGCTTGAAAGCTCGCATTAGAAACATGGCTCGCCCACTTCTGCAGAAGCGACCTTTTCAAGACGTCAAGAATGCCTCAATTCTTTAGTGGAATGCAAGAGGCCTGATATCACGTATTTCAGATTTTCGTCCATTTGTATATGCAAATCGGTTCCCGGTGCTAGTTATCTGTGAACCGGACATGAAAAATATCGTCAGATTATCACGACACGAAACCTTTACCTCCGCCACGTGTGACAAAAGCAGCAAGGTCGTCCTTTATGTTCGCACAGAGCTCACCTACGTGGCCCAGGCCGCGCCTCCTCACGAGGACAACCAGTATATGTGCCTTAGCATAAAATAGAGGCTCTCCTTCCCATTTGTCGCAGGCTACATTTCCCCATCAAGCCGTTTAGACTTCAAAAAGGCTTGGAAATGTTTTGACATCGACCTCCAGTCCTTTAATAATGACATGAGATTTTAATGCTCCTCACCCACTTTGGGGAAGTATAAGAACCAATTTAAGAGGTCAGACTCTTGTGTCTTTTGCTTCGGATCATGACCTCTGCCTTTTGAACGACGGCAGTCCAACATATGTGAAAGGGTCGTCGTATAGCAGCTGCCTAGACTTGACATTGGTGGCGCGATGCCTTACTTCGAGAGTGTACTGGTTTACTGACTTGGAAACGCGCGGAAGTGACCCTATTCCTACTTATGTTGCCATCAAAGGTCTAAGCAATATGACTTGCCCTATGATCTCTCGAACAATTTATTGGCCCGCATTTCATGCCTCGGTGAACGCCCAATGCCAGGGTGGCCTTGCACGTAGCATAGAGCTTGTGATTGTGGACGCGATGCATGCTGCAACGCGCGGCTTCTCGTGGTCACTTACTCGCGCGAACTTCGAAATTGAATTATAAAGGCTTCGTGCAGTACGTCGGCGTGCCCAGACGAGATACAGACGCGCAAAGTCGATTATAGACCTTAGGGAGGCCAGGCTCACGCAAAAGAAAATACGTCGTCGGATGTAGCACTTAGACAACGAACGATGGGAACGAGTTACATTCTGTAACTCGTTGGACCCCCGCAAAGCACTCTCTCGAGTATGGCGAACTCTCCAGGGCCTTTGCTCTCCTCCTCAGCAACGCCACCCCTATAAGGCAGTGGCTCTCCGCCAGGGCTGTCAAGAAATGGATATTGGAGAATACTTTTGTGAGGAAATTGCAAGTGACAGAGTGCTGTAGGAGGATCTTGAGTTGTACGTAGTTCCCCTCATGCAAGTTTCGGCAATGGACGAACCTTGCACCTTGGAAGAAATGTAGGCTGCTCTAGTGATTTGCAGGCGTTCCTCTGCCCCCGTACCCGACAACATAACGTGTGCTGCTCTCCGCCACCTTGACCATGAAGCACGAGCGATCCTGCTACGTCATCTCAAGGTGTCATGGAGTGACGGTGTTTCCCCTCTGAGTGGAAGCGTAGCCGTGTAGTACCAATCTTAAAGCAAAGAAAGGTTCCCCTTAAACTGAAATTCTATCGGTCTATTGCTCTCGCCAGCTGCGTTGGCAAGTTGATGGAAAGGATTATCCCCACGCGCCTCGAGTGGTTTCTTGAACATTACAATGTTTATCCAGACGCGATGACAGGTTTTCGACGTGGCCGTTCGTCGGTAGACAGCGTCGTTGATATTGTGCCTTCAATTCAACAACAGAAATCATGCAAACGCCTCTCTGTAGCGGTATTTTTAGACGTGAGGGGCGCTTATGATAATGTCTCCCATGAAGCAATTCTTGACGCGCTCGTGGCTACTGAAATCGGAGAGCGCACTTTTCAGTGGATTCGGAGCTACTTGACCCAAAGAAGCTTCTTTGTATTCACCGAGGAGGTCAAACTACCGACCACTACACCAGCCGTGGGGTTCCACAAGGTGGCGTTTTAAGCGCAGCTTTGTTCAATTTGGCTTTGATTCGGCTGGCGGAATTCTTGCCACAGTCTGTCAGCCTATCGATTTACGCAGATGACATCTGCATCTTGGCTTCCGGAGTAACTCGTCCGCAAGTTCGCGCAAGGTTACAAAAGGCTGCAACGATGACGTCTACTTATCTTCAGAGATAAGACCTCGGCGTTTCAACAGAAAATGCACATTAGTCGCCATCACGCGAAAATCAATGGCTGAATACCCTGCCTCTATTAATGGCTGCAGCCTGTCTTGTACAAAAAACATCGATTTTTATGGATCATTGTCGACCGCAACCTCTCCTAGAGCCCCCATGTATGCTACCTAGAGAAGAGACTCCTCTCGATCAGTCACCTCTTCAAAGCCATCGCCAGAAAAGCATGGGGACAGTCGGTGCGTTCTATGCTGCAACTATACAAAAGCGCGCTTCATGGGTTTCTTGCGTTACAGCACTCCGGTGTTGTCAATCACCCGAAGGACAAAGCACAGAGTACTTGAGAGCATGCAAGCTCAAGCACTTAGAACTTGTCTTGGCCTACCGCGATGCGCTTTAACAGCCGCCACAATTGCCATCGCCAGGGAACATCCCATAAGAACGTATGTCACCATAGACACCCTACGAAATCATCTTCGACACCTTTCCCGACTACAGTCTCAACGCCTTCATTCTCTCTCAGAAAGTAGACCAGATGCCACTTTTTCGGGCATTGTAACCTTCTGTCAATCTTCTCTTCCATCAAACTTCACGCCTGCAGCAAGACCACCTTGTCCTTTTTGGTGTCTCCTGCAGCCACCAAGCGCGGCTCTCCATTCCAGGAGTTACAATGAAGTCCGACTTGCCTACTTGTGTCCTGAATCAAGCTGCCCCCGCATCTGTAGCGTGATTCCTACTCTGATCGAATACCCATTTATGCAGATGGCTCTTTGACTCTGACCACCTCTACTGGTGCGGTAGTTATTCCGTCGGCATCATTTTGTAAGAAGTTCAAGATTAGCCACGTCACAACATAGACAGGGTCTCAACTTGCTGCCCTTCGTAGCGCAGTGATTTATGTGCACGAACAATCACGAAGTCAATGGGCACTATTCTGTGACTCAAAGCCAGCCTACAGTCACTTTTATTACCTCTGCGCCACAGCCCACATGAACAACTGATAGCACAGATACAATTACGCTACCATCAAGCGATGGTTAGAGGCTATGACATTGTATTTCAGTGGCTACCTGGGCGCCGTAACATCACTGGCAATGAATGTGCCGACAAAGCAGCCCATGAGGCACATGACGAATGTGAAAATCTGAATACCATTGCTACGAAGAGATGCAGCAACCATTGCTAGAAGAGATAGCACTATTGCCCATATTATAACTCTAAGAGAATGGAATACACCAGAGTTTACCAACCGGCGGCTATATGCCATGGACCCACAGTTGCAATTACAACTTTTACCGGGTTTTAGACGACAAGAACAAACCTTACAGTGCCGCCTGCTAATAGGGGTTTCTTTTACAAACTCCTATTCATTCCTAATTGGAATGGCGGACAGTGCCAAGTGCAGCACATGTGGTGTTGAGGAAACCACAAGACATCTCTTATGTGACTGCCCCAAATACGATGATTGGGCGCACTTAGACGACTGGCCTTTTAAAGAGGAGAAGATCTTGGGCCCGTGGCCTCGTGCGTCTGCTATGTGCAGTACTACAAAGCCGCTCCTGCGTTTTTTTTTTTGAGGTCCACTGGCCTGTATGATCATCTGTGACCAAACTCCGCGATGAACGCTTGACTGTGTAAATGCGCAGGGTATGAACTTCTCTCTTGCTTCTCCTCTTTCAATCCTTTTTCCCCCTTCCCCCAGTGCAGGGTAGCCTACCAGGCTCAGCCTGGTTAACCTCCCTGCCTTCCCTTATGAATTTTCTCTCTCTATTTCGAAAAAGAAAAGGAAGGCATCGTACACGCAACAAAACAAATTGCACTTAACTTTTACAGCGGCTACCGAGGAATAATTCCAGAAGAAATGTAAAGAATGAGAATATCAGAAGCAAAAAGATGAACCAGAAGAATTCGGATACTTCCAAGATTTGTAAAATTTCCTTTTGAAACTCATTCAGATGCGCGCCTCCAGAAGTGTCGGGGCCACAACGATTCAAATTGGAGAAAGGTGGTAGAGAGGTCTCAAACAATCTCTGCAGAAGTTGGCCATAGGCTCGAGCGAGGTGGAAGTTCTTCCGAACAGGAGTGGTTATTATTGCTAAATTCAGCGGCTCCTGCGACCCAATGTACTCACCCTTAAAGCTGTGCGCGCATTGATCAAACTCGCAAAGCAAACACACGAAGCCAGGTTTACTTGCGCAACGAAGGCATTCTTTGGTCGAGCCAAACAACAAACTAGTGCTTCTCTTGTTTACTTGGAAAGCATGCTTCAGTTTGTTGTCCAGAGTGCTGTTGGCGAACGGAAAGAAACGGTCTGCGATACCGTAGAAGCAACCTTCACTCACTAAGCACGGTAAAATTTGGTTTTTATCGAGTGCCGCTTCCAGCTCCTTTTTAGTGTCCACGGGGTCCGGTGGAAGCGTAACCATCAGACGGGACGTGAGTTCGCTGCGAAAGTAAACCGAAAAGGGGAAAATACCGAGCACCCAAACACCAAGAATTATCAGGCGCCCTAATTTAGAAAACCGCCGGCGTCGTGTTGAATAGTACTCGTCAAGAGGTACCGAGGTTGCGAAAAAGGAAGCCACCAAGATCATTCCCGAGTCCATCAATGTATCCATCTGTATGCGGCCCAAGTCAAGATAGTCAAAAATGCTCAACGCCAGCAGCGCTTGCAGCATTGCAAAAACTGTGTAGGCGGTACCCACATATGAAGATTGAAAGAGCTCGAAAGAAGACAGTTGCGTGTGGGAGTGGTCATTGCGTACGTAAAACGTTTCGTACGTGAATTTTATCGGACAAGGATATAATAAATAGACGAGGCCTTCAGCATCCTCCTTTATGGGCGTTATTATAACATCCATTTTTCCATTGAAGATTGATGCAACTGCTGTTCTTGGGTCTCGATATTCTGTGAAACTGTGTGTCGCATTCATGCTTCGGAGGGCTCCGAATAGACCAGTGAAAGCTTTGTTTGGGCAGTTGTCAGTGGCTTGATCGCTCGCCTTCTGTCTGTGAATGCAGCCAAACATCACGTGCTGCCCTGAAAACATTGACTTTAACGACGTTCTCTCTTCGCTTACATAATGACCATACTGCTGGGCCACTGCAGTTACACCAGTCAGTGAAAGACAAAATTGAGCCTCTCTCAATGGATATATAGCAGAAGTATTCCGCTTGCAAGTCATTGTTGTTTCTCTAACTTCAAGTATATCTTTGTGCTTCGGCATGGCATCGCTAACGGGCAAGATTATCCAATCAGTCATGTACACATATACTGGCTGCCTTCTTAAGCGCTGAGAGCACAAGGCTCGCTCTTCGGGTGAACTCAGAAGAAAAACTATAGTTTTCGAGTTCATAGCCATGTTTCTTACCAATTCCTCATAAAAAACCTGCATAGGAATCGACCAGATTGTCCATGCTTTTGGAATAACCGCCAGAAGGGGGTGTTGCATGTTCTTCTGGTCATTATTGCACGCAAAAAAGGCCACCTCATCGGGAGAATTTATCCAGTATTCCAAAGAAATGGAATTGTTGTTGGAATACTTGTAAGAATATGACCTGATATCAGGTCCTTCACCGCAAAGTATTGCCAATAAAGCGAAGGCAACTTTTGCAAGCGTGTTCATGTGAATGATTTTTTTTGTTCATGGATTAGTTTTCATAGACACAAGCTTCTTGGCCTCACGAATCGTAGTTTATCACTTTTTGCTTTAAACAAAATTACCACACAAATCCACCACACAGAATGAAGTTCGTTCTTTTAGGCGAAAACCTTACTATCAGATGCCCTCGCGTTGTTCTAGTGATCTAGTAGCGTCCAGATTCCACATACAGGTAGGTGGCAGGCACGACAACCCGAAGTGCTGAGATTATTCCACTGCCGACACCAAGTATACGATCTCCATGTTCAATGTTAGCGAGAAATCACCAGGAGTCACGAGTACAAGTACGTCAGCCGAGGCACATCCAAGCACAACTGCCGACAGGGATCTTTACAGCGGTAACCGCACAGACAAGAAACATTGTTTGAGAGAGCTCATCTGTACATCACAAATATGAAATAATCTGCGGAAAACGCGAAAGGAGTAAATAGGAGAAAGTAATAAGGCAGATGGAAGTAGAGGAATCCTGCGATTGAAATTCATTTCTCCATTTGCACAGAGAATATAAATTTTCTCCTGATATGTAAAAATAGAGAGAAGACAGGTGGTCATCTGGAGGCTTACCAATAACGATATGCCAGCTTTGTACACTTCAACCATATGGAACGGATGATGACGTCTGAAAGTGGACATACAGAAAGCAATCGCAGAATACAAACACGACGCGCTACTCAAGACATCAATGCCACATCTGCGAAAAACAAGGAGCCGCCCTGAATTTAGTGCAAGCCAACGTAGCGACGAGATCTTAAACAACTCCAGTAATAAAACTTGACCCACTTTAACCATATAATGTCACGGTTTTCATGAAACAAGGAAGGAAAAGAGACACTACAGAGCCACGTTTCCTTAAGTTGAACTGTGCTTTGTAGCTGTGAACGCTATGCATTGCAATTACGGTGCTCTTTTAAGTGTTCTGAAGGATTCTCACTGAAGTATTTGGTGCCGTCATCTTAGTGGGCTTCTGAACGCTGTTTGGAGCGTCCAGTTTTAACCATTGCGCCGACCTAGTGAAGGTGAAGGAACGTTCCAGGCGGCTCTAACTAACTCAAACACCATCATTTCATCTTAATATACAATTCCTGACGTAAGTCAGCCAGAATTTTGCATGAACATGATGCTTTAACATCTGATCCAGAATTTTGCATGAACATGATGCTTTAACATCTGAATATTATGAAGTAGGAACGTTAAATCTCCGTCTCTGCTATCCATATGAATGCAACAATGTGTACGTATTTTTCTGCCGTTTAAGAAAAGATGATAATAAATATTGCGCTTCGATTTTGTGGTCAAAGCGACATCACGAACAGACCATGAGCAATATCACGTTTATTAGGTAATGAACGTATAACTGTAAGCAATGAATTTTCAAGCGCTTTCAATCGCGAAGTCGATAAGCGACGAGAGTCGGTTGACTGCATCTTAATCTAATGAAAGGGGGTACACACAAAATAATGTGTACATATGCAAAGATGATAAACAACATTATCCTAGAGGAAAACATTTGCTACAGCTGACAGCAACGTAGGAAAAATATCAAAAACTATCCATACAATGCCGGGAAATGCGAATTATGATTAGATTGTAAATTAACTTGGACTCTGGCGTTGGTCCAAAATATTTTGAAAGTCCGGCTTAATATTTTGCTGAGAAACAAATGACAATTGATCATTAGCTTAAAGTCATGTTTAGGATACAGTACTAGTCTCCCGCTTAAGCGGGAGTGCATTGCGTTTTTGTTACTACATTCTAAAAAAAGTTGTCTGCTTATTATAGCTATTCTCGTTGGTGCCTAATATCGCTATATAGCCTCTGATTCTATCTATAATGCGTCACGTTGGATTTCCTGCATCAAATGCGTACTTACTACAAACTATCGGTGCTACAACATTTGCGGGGTGCTTTGTATCACAGACGCTGCGCCGAAGTGCACTGCGTATGTCACGCCCCCCCCCCCCCTCCCTCCTCCCACCCCCGCAACCCTTCCCCATTCCCAGTGTCAGTGTACCACAAAGTCAATGCTGATGTGGTATATTCGGGCACGTATTCAGTAGAACATATCGAGGGACTCACGTGTTCCACTATGCCAGACAGCAGCCAGCCACAAGTGGGCCATTCGGGCGCGTACCCAGTATCCCATGATGTCTTCTCGTGAAGGCAGCAGCCAGCACATACTTAGTGGCCCGAGCTAGTAGAAAATTTGGGTCGCTGTGTTAGGAGAAAAAGGCTACATACATGCCGCTAACGAGGTGAAGTTCCTTTCGACATGCCTACTACAGTGCACTGCCAACTCTTCCTTGCTGAGGATCCGTGTTAGCGGCAGTCTTATCCTTCTGTTGCACGCCGTTGCGATTTTCGACCAGCCACCGCAATCTAAGTAAGGCGAAGCGGACCAATCGGAGACGCCGGCACCACCCTCTTCATGCGGTTATCTATTTTCACTGTGCTGGCTCGGCCCCATCGAAACCCTCTAGATTCGGTACGATACGATATTAGATACGAAAAACCGCTGAGTGTAGACAATGTTATTGGTTTTGAAAACGAACAAAGGTGACCTCCTATAAACGAGGAGAGTGTTTGATTGTGTTGTTCAGACAACGCTGCGGGTCACCGCCCGATGCTTGCGTCTGTGCTTACGTAAATTTGTCGTCAGGAGTTTGAAATCAAAACAGTTTAGAATCATTTTACGTTATAGCACCCCTGAACTCCTGAGCAAAACCGTGAGCACGTAAAAGGTTTTATCAAGGAATGAAATTAGCGCAAACTGGCTTTCTCCTATACGTACCTATAACCATGATTCTAAGTGCACGAGTCAATAAAATAAATTTTAGGGCCGCTTTACTGTTTTTATTTTTGCTTGGTGTCAAGACATTTCTTTCCGGCCTCTATTTAACTGATTCGACATATTCGATTGCTAAGCTTCATTTAAATTCCACCTCAATTACAATTCACCCTTGTCAGCTTTTAAACAACCGTCCACCCTTCAACCAATCTGTTTTGCTGTGGCTGTATTCATGCCATTTCCGCTATGCATGGAATGTCGCACTGTTGTGGACGCATTCGCGAAATACCTGAGCTTTTTCTCGGACCAAATTTGACCGTGCATTTCACTGCCGATGCGACGAGTCCTTCACCTCTCACTCTCTCACGTGCCTTCCTCACGTCGCAACTCTGTGCTATACAGCCCACGTCGGAGCAAATCGATTGTGGAATGCAAGCAGCTAGTTAAACAAAAATGGCAAAGCATAGTTGCGAAAGAGAACTTAATCCAGTCCTTTTTGAGTGTGTGTGCGCGCGCGCTTGCATTCTCCCGCCAAGACAACTCTGCCAAAAGAATATATTAGAAGCGAAGATTAGAAGTAATGAAGAGAGAAAGGTTAATAAAGTGACAGGACCTGTCATTAAAGGGCAAGCTTCAGCGTTTTTGAAGAACCATTGTGAGAGTAAAATAAATATGTACTATAAGAAAATGAATGCAACATCTCATACAATCATATAGAGTGTTCTCCACCAGTTCGCAAGATACAGACGCTCGTCTTGATTTCTGTTATCGTCTTGTGCTGCCGCAGAAATTTTACTCGAGGCGACTCTTTGTTTCCTTTTCCTGATAAATTTAACCAGCACGCGTACATGCCAAATGCTTCGAACTTGGGGGAATATTGACTATATTTCTGGTTTGATGTTCCGTTACCACATGATTTTATCCGACTCACTTCTCACTTTTCTGCGTGTTACTGCAACTTCTGTCTACTGCTGTGTTGCGGCTGAGATGAAAAAAACGGAGGCCGACTGAGAAGTGCCTAGTATGAGCGCTTCTGGCTTAGTTGAAACCGTAAACAGGATCCTAGGTTCTGCTAGACACAGTGGCAAAAAGTTCATGCGTAAGTGCTTATACTTGAAGTTGTGTTGCCAGTCGCTGTTGGAATTTGAATACCCACAGTCATGACAGCTGGGTCCTTAGCTAACAGACATTTCTCATCGCGTCTGCAACTCATCACAATTTTTTAGTTCTTTTTCTGCTTCAGTTCACTTTATAATAAACATTTAGAAGCTCATGCATAAACAATCTACAAGATTTCTTCCATACACCTCCACCAAACTTTTTACTATATTATTGGAAACTGCAACTATTGCAAACATTCAGTGTCATTTGGATGTGCACTGTTTCAAGGAAATTGTTCTGGCTGTTGGTACCCGGGGCTAGGCTGCCAGGGGTCCATCGCCGGAGAAAAATCGTCCGAGATCCTCGGAAATGGCCCTGGCCCGCTGGACGGCCCACTCCTTGTCCTCGGGTGCCTCGCTGAGGAGGGCAGCTTGCCATCGCTCAGCGAAGCGCCCCGCTTCATAGGTTCCTGCTGTTGTGTTTCCCCTTCCTCTTGGTCCATATATACTCCTGAAACCTAATACCCAGTCAACTGGCGCAAAAAGGAGAGATGCTTCTATCGGACACTCCATAATCATCGCCTGTAGCGGTTAACGACCTCAAACATCCTGTATATCTTGTCGAGCCATCCTTATAGCGAAACCTGATCAAACTGTTTATATAATTGTACATACGATCACTTTCCTCAATAAGAACGTTTCTCTGTCAGGAAACATGCTCTCCAAAGCTTTTCAGGAATTTTTTTGAAATCTGGAGTTTAGTTGAATAGTGCAGATCTTTCCTGCAACATGCAAAACTTCAATGTCTCTCACCCTTTAGATCGCCTGCTTTATAACTACAAGGAGTCTGTGCCTTTTTGTACAATACGCGCACGTTTGTTTTTGAAAGTTATGTTAATTAGGATTTCCGCGATATCAGTTCACTTTGTACAGACCGTTTTTCTTTAGACCATAAGCAATTTTTAAAACAAGCTCATCTGTGGCAGATAGCATAATCCAGCATTGAGCTGGATTCCTCAACAGGTGGAAATTACTTGCACCATAAATCGTAACGTTTAATCGAATAATTACCAAACCTTCACTATATAATTTCTTAATTAATTACAATACGACCGCAGTTGCAATTTAACATTTGCTGCCGCAGTGTACAAGGTGAGTTCGGAAGGCGCGTCCACTTGGAGGAGGACACCAGGGGCCGTATGACGCAAACATATTCCAATCTGTTTTTGTTCCAATATTCTGACTTCAAGTTTACGTAACCGCCGACGTAAGCATCAGGCGGTGACCCGCAGTGTTGTTTGAAAAGTCCAATCAAATCCTCTCGTCGTTTATCGGAGGTCACCATTGTTTGCTTTCAAAGCGAATGGCATTCCCTACTTGGACAGATCTTTCTTATCTAACTAGCTGACAAGAGGCGAGGAGCACGCAGAGGTGGAGATGGTTTCGGTGGGATCGAGCTAGCGCAGTGAAAGTAGATAACCGGATGAGGGGTGTGGTACCGGCGTCTGCGATTGTCCCGCTTCCCCTACTTAGCTTGCGGTGGCTGGTCAAAAATCGCGGCAGCGTGCAACAGAGGGTTACAAATGCCGATAAAATGGATCCTCGGCGAAGAATGGTTGGCAGAGCGATGTCGTCCAAATTCCGAAAGAGCTCGACAAAGTCGTACTGCCACGCAAAATTTTTATTATACGAAAATAAATCCGTTCTCCCGGTAGCTCCGAGTAGCTGCCGTGTCAGAGCTACCGGTGGGCAGACGTCTTCCATTCCTTTCGGGACGGGGCAGTCTCTGGCTATTCCGAAAAAAAGTGTAGCTTCGTTCGGCACAATAATGCATCTTTAACGTGTACACGTCACTTTGATGTGACGTCGCGTGACAAAAAAGCGAATTGTGCGAAGCTCGAAAGCTTTGGACGAATAGCGGGGGGCTAATGGCGATAATAGTTTGGCTTTAGAAATAAGTATTTTTGTTTTTGATATCTAATCCCGCATAATCAATGTGCACACGTCATATGAGATGGGGAGTTTACGCTGCTATCTTGATGTCATGTGGCAAAGAGGCGAAGTAGGGGTAGCCCGAAAATAGTTTGACCAATCGTTGAGGGCTGATAGCAGAAATGGAGTAGAGACAGTCTCGAATAACTTTACATTAGAGTACCTTAGATCCGAGATATTATTTGCCATAAGTTTGCGACAAAATACACGGGCAATTCAATTACTTTTGTGGCTCAATCCATAAAACGGCAGTTTGCTAAATAAAAATCACAGCATATCCACGGGGTGAATGATGATGAGTGGGCGAAGCTCCGGAGGGAATCATCGGATCTCCCGCTTAAGGGGACGCTAGCACAAACGCGTTAGAAACGTGCAGTACTCTCTAGTAAGGGGGAGCGGCCACAGCGTCTTACGCAACCATTTACACATGCCGGAACGTGCACCGCGTTTGCCGACGCCATCACATGACTGCTGAGAGAGTATACCCCCCGTATTCATAAACGCTCCTCGACTTGAACTTGACTTGCCACCGCATTGGGCAGCGCGTTCGAAACGCGTTGAATGTAAGGCGGAGAGGCCACAGCATCTTACACCAGCTTCTTACACGGGCCGTAACGCGCTAGCACAAACGCGTTAGAAACGCGCTAGAAACGCGGCCTTTCGTTAATGTTGAGTATTTATTGCCATCGTGGTGCGTGTGTCTATGTGCGCTTCGTGGCGTAGTGGGCTAACGCCGCTCGCTCGCAAGCGAGGGGTCCCTGGTTCGATTCCGCGCTACGGACACAACTTCGGTATTTTTTTTCTCATTTTTCTCAGACTGGTTACACACTACTACTACGACGACGGGGACGGAACGGGTGCCGCTATAAGGAGCTTCGCTCCTAAAAAGTAAGTGTAACAACAGCACATTCTCACTGCAAGATTCATGGTGCATATCTTGAAACCCGTGTGAGACAAGTCGCTGCAAACGGACGTGCCTTGCAACCCCATCGGCTAGACCTTGTTAATTCCAATAGGTGCCGTATGTACACAATTGAAGGAATAACTAACATATTTCGTTAATTATAAGAATATGTATTTAAATTTATCCTACAAATAATGTCCGCCGCTTCGAGTAACTCAGCTCAACTACTACATTTGCGCTAGGTGGCCCTTGCGATCTTTAAATATACTGTATGATCAAAAACAAGACTCTTTATTTTATGCTGTTTTTGGTTGTTTTGCTGAATGCAAAGCGATACATTAGCAATGTTTAAAAGAATTAAGGAGGATTTGGTGGACCTGAAAGAGCAGCTGTAACCACAGCTAAGGCGCAAGTGATAAATTTACCATGTAAATTTGAGTGCGTTGTCTTGTGTGAATATTTGATTTCCAGGTGCAGGGCTGAGCGTAGATCCACAGTGCTCGTTACGCTACACTAACTCGCTGCAACGCTGAACGTCAGTATTTGACATCGCGTTCAGTTACCTCTCCACAATTTTTCACGGTGCTTCAGTAGTCTTTCACCTAATCATATTGAAATCTTCCTGATTCATGTAAGATAGTTAATTTATTCACCGCTCCATGTGTCTTCATATTGTTCTTGCCATCATCTCGAAAATTTATTAACACTAAGATAAACCACCAGGCACAATTAATGTACATATAGCCAATACCACATGTTTCCCTGTCGAACACATCGATAAATAACAGTCGACAGAACATTTGTGTCACTCAGCACCACTTAGTTTCTCTGGCTGACAATAACTAATACTGGGGCACGAGCAGCTTAAGGCCATTTATTTATTTATATTTATTTATTTATTTATTTATTTGCATATACTTAAGTGCCTAGGAATAGCAGAGATGAGTGGGGTACACTCGTACAACAATAACAAGACTAGTTATGAGTTTATACAACACTGGCTCTTTACAGGTTACTTTAAGTGTACCTATAAACATAGGTACACTTGAAATGTTTTACGAGTAACACGTGCTTCCAATCTGAGTATGTTTAACCTGTGTTTTATTCCTGAATGGCATTGGCGAAGTAGTTTGGTGTTTCGCATACACATTATTTGAAAATGCGCAGTCATAGCCAGGTGAGAGGTTGGCAAGAGAGAGAAAAAAATTATTTTATCCCGAATACCTGGAAGACCAATGATAACTCGTCGCCATGGCCAAGAGGGCAGCCGAAGCCAGAGGGTTCCTGGACTAAGGAACCTTCCCACCTCAGGGTGATACCGGGCCTCGCTTGGGACAATGTTTCAAGAATAAACGTTTTCTGTCTCTCTCTTCCCGAATGCACAGAATATTTGCAGTTCTAGGTATTTGCATTATTCAAGAGGCAACGAATTATTTGGCGGAAAATTGCAGTCTTCCGTAGACGCGATATCAGCGCGAAGGTGGTTAAACTCGTTGCACGCCACTATTGTAAAGATGCTTCCTAGTCGTGTGTTTAAATGACATTTGGACTCCCATCCTGGGGCAGTAAGGTGTACTTGGGTATTTTTTAGCGTCTTGAGTGAGTATGAGCGCAATTGTCAACCTATAGACACTTCTGAGCAGTGGTATCACACACAGATGTCACGCTATAGCGTTAACTGCTTTCATTCATAGCCTTTTCTTCACAACCACGGTTTTCCCTAAATTTTATGAACGACTATTTATTCATACCGCAATACACAATAAAGGGAAAAAGAGAACACGGTCTCCAAACGCGAATGTTTAGGACGACCTCCTCAAAAATTATATGTAAAAAAGAAACCTTTCGCTCACATCAAATACATTTCATCAGATAGGGAAAGTTAAGGTATTGTGAGTTCCAAAATCCTGCTCATTACCTCCCCAACAAAGATTGTCGACTTGCTGATACGGTTCAAGACTCCTCAAGGCTACGACCGATGTAAAAATTTCGAAGTTTAGACATGCTCAGTTTATCTGTGGCTGGTCCCATCCTTTTCAAGGCAATCCCAGTGCTTCTAGACATGTCACCGACATTCGGGTTTAGCTGCAATTATTAAAGTTTGCTTGAAATAAAAATGTAGTGATTTTTCCTTATTCTTCATTTTTTCCTTGTGGGGTTACATAAACCAACTTGGACGTGCTTTTCTGCGTCTGCATTTCCGCTACATTTGTCGTATAACAAGGCTCATTAATTCTTGTAATTTCTGAAAGTGACACTAAAAACAGCACCAATTTAATTGAGAGAGGTAAATTATGATTTAACCAATCTACTTTCCTTCAGCTTGCGAACGAATGTTTGATTCAACATTTCGTCTTTATAATTTAACCGACCAGTTTCATGGAAATAAGTTGACAGTATTGCAATATTATTTTTTTCCGTCAGCCCACGACGGAATACCCAGCCTTGAACAACAAGCACGGTTTCATATCCCGGGCCGCAATTGTAATATGGGAGCCCTAGTTAACAAAAATATATAATTTAGTAGTGTCTACAATATGTTTATACTAACTGCTAATTCTTTAGGATTACATGCCTGCGCAGGGGTTATGGAAATATTATTGAGCGGCCCTTGAATGTAACCTTCTATGCATTATCTAACAACCACGCAGAAAAAGACATGTCACTTCGCAGTGAAAAAAGGACATGATGCTTAGATAGGGCACTTGAGCAATCTCACTATTACTATATTTTTAGACCACATTCATCTTCTCATACACTACCTGTAATTGTACGTTTAGTGCGAAATATTTGCGGCATCAAGCGTTTAATCACTTTCATATCACAGCATTTGTGTGTAAAGTCAAGTTTTATTGCAGTGTGGTAGAGCTCGATGACGTAGTGTTCATGGAATAACAATAAAAAAACCGTTAGGCTGCTTTAGGCTGCTTTATGCTGACTAGGTGTTTACAAGTTCTTTTATAGGTACCCTGGAAATGTTTTGCGAGGTTTTGCGAGCAACACTTGCTTCCAGTTTGATTATGATTAACCTATGTTTTACTCCTGAAAGGCCTTGCTGAAGTAGTTTGGTGTTTCCTACACGCATTATTTGAAAATGCTCAGTGATAGCCAAGCGAGAGGAGCAAGGCAATAGGACTTTTCATTAGTCGTTTAGACTAAACGCTCAAGTCATTGACGTTATAAAAAATAATATGTTGCTGAGCCTAATATTATTATGTGATGTGATCGGCTAATAGCTCTTGACGTAAGGGGTGGCTAATTCTGTCCCTCGCGGCGATGTTGCGGTTTCAGGAAAAGTGTTATTGCTTGGTTTCTATGTATCCATTCAACAAAAAGGTAGGAATATATCACTGATACCACTTTTCTTTCACTGCCTGCTTGCAAGGTATACGTTTTGTTTTTGTGTTTTGATCATTTTTTGAGTCTGCATGAGCCTCCATCATCCCAAGAAATGTTTAGCCACTAGGTTAAAGATTTCAAGATTGCCTCTTTTGTCTTGGATGCTTCAGTCAGCAACTCCAAGCTCAAGCAGTTCGCGGGCGTTGGGTGCCTCATCAAGGTGCCATATGGCGACTTACTGATGGACACCCGCTGAAGACATCATATTGGGCAGTTACGGAGTCCCTCAATCCATCCACGTAGCTCAGAGAGATGAAACCGCGGGGGAGGCATCATTACCTCCGCGTCGACAGCTGTGGCTTTTGGTTGTGAAAGCTTTTGTCTCGCAGCTTCTGCGCGATTGGCCCACTTGGCGCGAGTTATACCTTTCGGTGAGGCGGTGGGATTGACTCTTGTATGACACACTGCGAAGATACTCCTCGTCCTATTCTTTTTCACTCTGACCATTTACTCTTCAGTTCGGTCTATTCTGCAATAATGGAGGATGGACGACACGGATGCAAATACCGAATTGCTAGAAGGTTATCAATTTGAGTAGGGCACATATTATTGCCCCTTGGTCATTGATGCCTGTTAATGCTTCTTTCTCTTCAATATATAGATTTGCTGGAATTGATAACTCAGTTCACAGAAAACAATATACGGCCCATGAATCTGGCTAACAGCAAATGGGTTGAGAGGATCATTGTTCACACGTGCCAGTCGAATGATTTCGAGTAAATTAAAACGTTGCCTGGAGTGCAATACCTAAGGTAATTTTCTACCCTCAGGCACCAAGAGTTCGCGGGAATTAAATTACAGGTGCGTTGATTGTCTCAGTTTTGGAAGCAATTCACTCATTCGGGCAGCAGCAGTGGCGGTTGGCTTGGTTGAATCGCGTCCTAAATGCCCGACTGAAATTTTTACAGTTCATCATCGCATGACGTTGGGCACTGTCGGACAACATTAGGTCACAACACGCTGCTGCAACGAAGGATCGCCGAGACACGTGACCTTTACCATTGACGGAGCCTACAGAAGGATCGACGCTTGGCCAACGGACTCATTCGGGCAGCAGCAGTGGCGGTTGGCGTGGTTTAATAGCGTCTGAATGCACGACTAAAATGTTTAAAGGTTAGTGAAAATTGTCTGCTATTTTGTTTTGCATTCATATAACTTACTCGCCATTTCCGCTGCCGCTGCTGCTTTTACCGCTGCTTTGGTTGCTTTTTTTTACACGTCAATCGTTTCTCGTGAGCAAAAATGACTGCCGAGGCTTGTTCCTTTTGTCACACAGTGTTTAGTGAGAATGATGTCGTCATGCAATGTTTTGAGTGCCGCGGTGACTTCCATGTTGGAAAATGGAGCGGCATCACTGCTAGGTCGTTTAAGATGATGAAAGATGCGACCAAGAAGTCACTTATATGTCCTACATGTAAGCTTGCTGTAGGGAACACTGGCACAGCGGGCGAATCTGTGAACCATCAAAGTGTGCTTGCTGAACTAAACAAAGAACTGTAGCAAATGCAAACCCTAGAGGCAAAATTAGATATACTGATGGGCTTGAAAGAAACTGTGCAGAACAACGAAAGGTCGGTGCAGCATTTGTCTGGTACTTACGATAACCTTAAAGACGCTGTAAATCGGCAGGAACAAGGTGTCAATGAATTACGCCACCGAATGGAGGCTGTTGAACAGTCGCAAGATGTGACAATGCTTTCAAAGTTAAAAGAAGAAGTGAGCGCTCTAAAACAGTACTACCGCAGATAGAATATGGAAATTCACGGTTTGGCTCAACGGGATGGCGAGAATCTTATAACAGAAATAAATAAGATTGTCACGCAGCTTGACTTGCCGCCACTATTTGAAAAAGATATTGACGGAATTCACCGTGTACGTCCAAAAGAGGGTAGGGACCCTGTCGTTCTTGTTCGTTTTGCAACCAGAACGCTAAAGACTGCATGGTTCGAAAAGAAACAAAATCTCCGGAGCAAAACACAGGGCTACAAATTCTTTGATATCCTGACTGCAGCGAACGAGCGATTACTTTGGCTTGCTAAAAACAAGGCAAGGGAATTGAACTATCACTTCGTCTGGAGTTCACAGGTAACTATCTTTGTGCACAAGCAGCCGAATGCTTGAGCAATAAGGATGGCCACGGAAAGCGGCATAGAGAAAATCGTCTAAGATTGAAACATCGACAAGTTCTACAAACATGGAACCTTATCACAGTGTTACATCTTTCAACAACGTGGTAGTGAAGAACAGCTATTTTCATGAAAAGGGGCTTAAACTGTTCCATATAAACGCACAAAGTTTAAGAAATAAGCAAGCAGATATCGAGACATAACTATCGTAGCTAAATTGTTGTTTTGATTATCTAGCTTGCTCAGAGACGTGGTATGCGGGTGAGCATGACGTAATAATTTCTCGGGTTTCAAGCACATTTCAATTATTCGTTCAAAAAAGCAAGGCGGTGGCGCGCCTCTGTACGCTCGCGAATGTCATGGTTGGGTAATACTGCCTGAATTTACATGCGTGACCGAAGATTTTGAATATATTGCTGTAATTTCTCGAAACATTATGATTGTTGTCTACCGGCCACCTTAAGGTGCGCTAACAGGACTGCTTCCTTATATGGATTCAGTACTTTAACTTGCCAACATGAAGCAATTGCACTCGATTATTTTTGGTGACTTCAATGTTGACTTACTTTCATAAAGTAATGAAAGTATTCAACTCATTGAAACTATTCTAGCAAATGGTTGTGAAAACCTTATTGAACTTCCTACTCGGATAACACCGAATTCGAAGACATTGATTGATTTATGTTTAACTTCTGTCATAAATGAAACATATTTCATTTTGAAACAATGAAACATGTTTCAAAAAAATAAAACATGTTTTAAACAAAAAATCTCATGTGGCAACATAACATGTGAGGATCCTAAGTTTGTTAGCGAACGGTCAGTTTCACTGCTGCGTTGTCGCTCAGACGTGTATTGCACAGTCCTCGTGAAACAGATATTTAACATGACAATACGTGACCTCCTACAGCAGAAACTCTGAGACGTATTGATTGCCTCGTAGCGCCGAATGTGAAGTGACTGCCTCAGTTTTATCCGCAGCAGAGAAAGAATGCAGAACTAATGACCAGTCTCTACGCATATATCGAACTGCATAATGGAACATGGGGGCGGTGATGTTGAAGCAGTCAGGGTTAGCCTGGTATACATAGCCATCAATTGTTCCGCCTGATCCTCCTTTGAGTTGAGATCAGGGATGTGTAATCAGGTGCCACTGAGCCCCATGTCTCATAGGAAGGCTATCAGCAGTCGTTGCGCTCTCTTCCTAATTGCCGCGGGTCCTCCGGGGAAAACGCCGTCTTCAAGGGACCTGTGCGTAAGATCGCTCTTTTGCAGGCTGTCGACCATCGCTTTTCTTTCTGTGTCAAACTGCAGGCATAGCCAAATGAAGTGTTAGATGTGACCAATGTCACCACAGAAGGCACATAGCGGGGAAGAGCCATGCCCAGTCTTGAATAACCAAGCTGGGGTGTACGCAGAGTGGGTTTTGATACGGTACAATGGCGTCGCTTCTTCGCGAGTAAATCCATGAGTCGCACAGGCTTCGTGTGGAGTCTTGTGGATCACCCTAAAGTGAAAGCGGATTGCATCCTTAGGGTTCTAAAAAGATTTCGGAGCTTTCACTATTGCGACACATGTCAGCGCTATAGGCGTGCAAGGGCGTCAGCTTTTTCATTTCTGTCAATTCATACGTGGGTTGGTATGCATTGAAACCTTACGTTTAGTTCTTTGCTCATTAGGCCGTTAATAAGTACCAGAGATTGCCTTGTAAATTTGTCTCGAGGCAGGCCACGATGTAATCTCTGCAACGCTGACTTGGAGTCCTTCAGCACCACGACATCTCGTGTAGAAAGGTCCGTAGTTTCCGCAAAGCCGCGGTAATTGCGGCACTTTCAACTGTTGTAGAGGAAGCCTATGCAATCTAGGCGGTGAGGCCATGACACATCAAGGGAGGATATGCAGAATGCCACTGCACAACTATCTGTTTATGCGCACACTGACCTATCTGTGTACACGTGTAGGTGGCTTTGAAACGCTGTGCTCAAGTGGTCCAGCAAAAGAAAATTTGCTTCGGCAGTTGAAATGGTGCGTTTCGCCGGTAGGTGAGGTACACTCAGGCTGCAGGTAATGTCCGAAAAAGACCATGGCGGGTCAAGGCGACTCCGTTTAGGCCATTCCGATCCTAAAGATCAGAAGGTATTCAGCGCCGCATGGAAATGGGAGGGAGTTCTTGCTCTTAGCCGCCGGAGAAGCGCCGTGCCTGCGCGGGACTCGCCCAGCCTTAATAGCTGCGTCAGCAAAGAGTGAGATGCCAAAAGGCGGAGTGGAAGAGACTCTGCTTCATTGGTAACTTTCTTGTTTGAAGCCACCTGTGGAACTCCCATCGACAAGCGAAGTCCCTTCCTGTGCACTGCCTCTAAGCGCTTGAACTGACCAGACGATGGTGATATGAGCGGGAGCTGATAGGGTACGCGGTGCAGCGTTCAGTTTAAGCATGGACATAGGCTTGTTTCCCCGACGTACACCTGCCAAGCGACGAGATGCGTTCATTCTTTGCACTGACGCAGCCAGAACACTTTCGACCGCGTGTCGCCACAGTAACTTGCTGTCGATGGTGACGCCCAGGTATCGAACATTAGTTGCACGAAGAATTGGATGGCCTCTGATATATAGCGTCAGGCGTGTTGACTTGCACCTCATTCCCGGGAAAAGCATGAAGGCATATTTTTTCGCTGATAAAGATAGGCCATGCGTCGATAAGTGGAATTCGATGATGGAGATTGCGCCCTGGGCTATCCGGGCCAATCGTTTGTGTTGGTACCCCGAGATCCAAATGCAGATGTCATCTGCGTAAATGTCCATTCGAATTGCAGTCGGACCTACTTTCAGCGCCTCTGGAAGGCTGGCTATGAGAACGTTAAAAAGTAAGGGGGATAGGACACTTCCTTGCGGGACGCCGAGGGAAATTCGTTGCTTTTCGCTCGTTATGCTTCCGAGGCTAACCTGGACGCATCGATCTCTCAGAAATTCATGGACGAATCGAAAAACATTTCCCGAGACTCCCATGGCTAGGAGTCTGTTGATGATGCCTGTATGAAGCACACAGTCGTACGCTTTGGCAGCGTCCATAAAGATGGCAAGCGTGGAAAGGCCGTTGACGTGATGGTGCTCGATGTGGCTTCATAAATCCAAGACACTGTCCTAGGCACTCAACCGCGGACGAAATCCGGTCATACACGATGGCAGTCTATTTCCTTGCTCAAGATACCAAGTTAACCTCGTACATATTAGCCTTTCATCAACTTTGATACGCATGACGTTAGCGATACTGGCCGATATGAGGCAAGGTTCGCAGGACCCTTTCCGAACTTCGCACTGGCACCACCCATGCTGTCTTCCACGCTTCTGGGATTTCTCCTGTGCTCCAGGCATGATTAAATATTTCCAGAAGAGCTCGGTCTTCGTTCGTATGAAAGAACTGTCAGCATCTGATTGCTGATCGCATCGGGACCCACAGCACAGCGTCTTCTTAATTTGCAAAGCACCAAGTCCAACTCATGAAAGGTGAATGGCGTCACCATGGAATAGAATGCTTGAGACGACAGAGGGTTCGGAAGGGACAATCTGCCAGGTCAACAGAATTCTTATAGAGAGCTGAACTACCTCTTAAACTATTTGAACGCACGAGGAGGTAGACAGCTAGTTGCGGGAATTAATCCTTTATGAACGACGTCACCCGTGCACTCCGAGCCAGTTCTTTCAGAGCCGGGTATTGTATAGCCATTGTATAAGTGTTAAAAAATTCCCCATTGCGCTACTCGAAGCCGGCACCGAAGCTTCTTTTCCGAGCAGCTAGCGCAGGGGTTGGTTTACCATTTTGTAGCCAAATTCATCATAGAAAATTCCTAGTATAGTTAAATCCCAACATAGAAAATCCCACCAGAGCGCCAGCTTTGCTGCACTTCCCTCTTCACAGGATGGAAGAGCTCTGACTTTTTTTATTCTGCGGCTTTTTACTATGGGTGAAAAACGATCACATGAAACATCTGAGCCTGCACAACAAAATAAGTCACATTTTCAAGCATGATTGTACTTCCTCGGATTGAAACCTAAACAAATAAAGTTACTAATTTAATTCATAGGCCACCGACCATCATTATTTAGTTACAAGGGCACACCAGGAAACATGCTATCGACTTAATCTAGCGGGCTGCTAGCATCCGGCACTATTAAATTATAGGTTAGTAGCCATCTGAAGAAATCAACAGCATTTCGTTGGCATGTTTGTTCCATGATTGTTTTTTTAAGCTTGCCTTAGTTAGATACAAGTACAATATTTACAGCTCTGGAATAATTTTCTTTATGGAAGGTGGAATTGTCCATAGGTTCACTTTAAATATCTGAAGCAGTTTAAACTACTTCTCCAAGATATTCAGCGGTGTAATCCGTGTGTTTATTTTTCGTCAGCGTGCTATGTTCGCGACTTCAGCAATTGGATATCGAAGTCGATATCATCAGCACAAAAATAAGAAAAGTAGTTGAAGACACCCATTTACCTGACAGGAGAAGGGGTAACATAAAATATGACTGTCTCACGAGGATACAAAACAGCACCTTCAAAAAACAACAAAAAGATCAATATCGGCACACAAGAAAATGCACGCACCGCGTTTGCAACACAAAAAGGCACATTCCGAACTTTCTTTTTTGTACCTGGAGCTTTATCAAAGCAATCACTGACGCGCAATCCCAGAGGAGGCAATTACGGTCGCTAGGAGCTACTTCCACCGAAACATACGCTTTCTCCGGAAGAGGAACTACTGACTGCGCAGTAAACAAAGAGATGTGTCGACGGGTGGGAATGTAAGTGACGCAGTGCGCCAGCAGACTCGATATTAAAAAACTTAGTGCGAAGTTTTTGAGTTTCACTCAGCAATCTCCCGAAACAAAGACTAATTTGCGAGAACGAAAATTCGAGCCAGCCACAGCCGTGTTCTCCTATCAACTCGCATCGAAATACCGGGCAATCATTCAGTGCTGGATTCGTATATGTTTATCTGCAGAGACAATCGAGTAGCTGCTGGTTAGTATAGTGGCTGCCTAACAACACCCGAATGCAACGCTGTGAACACAATGATCAGTGCTTTTGTGCGAACTAAACAAAATTTGTGCTTGTGCATGTCGTTTCCCTTCGGTCTCGTTGTTTCGTTCTGCGCTACGAAGTTACATCATGGAATACAATCTAGGCAGTCTCTAACACTGTTAAACAAGGTAGTTAGTGAGGCAGTTTCACCAACTGTACATAACGATATATTTTTTGTTTATTTATTTATAAAATAATGCGGACAAGAAGTCACAGCAGGATGAGCAGAATACGCAAGATTATTTACACAAAAAAGAAACAGGGTGAAACAATTGTGCATACACATCTTCAGCCTTAGATCATAGGACCATGATCACTGCTACTGTTGATGCTACAAGGGTGGTCCGAAGAGGGATAACCTTGGCATTAGGTTGTTGATTTAAGAGCATTCTCCTGTTGTCTATTTATTACTGGGAACCATATTTAAATGCTACTGCTACATCTTTAATTTAGCTCTATAAAGCGCACCGCTTGGAGTTGCGCTTTGACGGACTTGCTTGAGCCTCTAGCAAATACGTAACAGCGCTGTCACTCAAGCCATTTGTTTGATCAACCAAAATGTTTGGCCAATTCTAGAAGAACACTTTTAAACTCCCTATGCCTGAAGCACTTGTTTCTTTTTGTCTTCGTTCTGCATATGGTTAGAAAGAGGCCCCGATTCGCCAGGATGTAGTACTTACAGCGTAATAAACAAAGATATGGCCAGTACGAACACTGAAGGCACAGATGATTATACTGAGAATTGTGAAGGTGTTTGACTTCTCTCAATGTAGCCTGTGATGCGAAATGAATGGGTGCCGTTGAAGTGTTCCTCTTTGTTTAATGATAGAAGCCGTTCAGTACATTGCTGTGTCCCTGAGCATTCACAATAACGTAAAAGTCCAGCCCAAATTGTCATCTATCCCAAGTCCTGTATATAGCACTCATTCCAGCAACACCCTCTCCCAACTAACAAGCAATAAGGCTAAACAGCGCACAATAACATAAAGATTACTTTGGGAACGAAAATAATCTATATTGTAAACAATATTTTGTGCATTTACGCTTGAAGGAAATGATCTGCGCAACAAACCTGACTACGCTGTAAAATATCATCATCAAGATACTCGAAGACGAAGAGCAAGAGAACGGCTCCTTGGCGCAAGCTCGCGCCACTTCACTTCTTCAATAAACCGTTCATGTTCGAAGCAGTCACCGGTCTCGATCGTTTTAACAATGGTGCCGTGACCAGGATACGAACCTGGGTTATTGCGCAGCATCAACAGAGAATGAACCAATCTTGGAAATAAAGAATTATTCATCATACGGGCGACTTCTAAGAGTAACGGCATGGATATTCAGATTCATAAACAACGCAAGAAAAGAACACCACGAGGGGCCGTTAACAGGAAAAGAGATTATAACTGCAGAGACCTATTGGATACGACAAACACAAGTACTACTCAGGAAGACAAGTGGCGATGCTAAGTCAAGCACTAAACCCTTTAATATAAATGGACAAGAAGTATACTATGACGACAAAGGACACATAAGACAGAAAGGACGCTTGCACTACAGCCAAGAATCAAACCGGCACGTCATCGTACTTCCAAAGGACGAGTATTTCACGGAACTACTGATACGTCACATTCATAAAATAATATTGCACGGCGGAGTTCAAGCCACGCTAGCGCAACTACGGGCTAAGTTTTGGATATTGCAAGGTCGCCAAGCTGTAAAAAGAGTTTTAAACAAATGCATAGTATGCAAGAGGCATAACACAAGACCAGCCACTCAAACTATGCCTCCACTCCCTGCGGACAGAGTCAACGAATCGGGGCCATTTCAAGTCACAGGAGTTGACTTCACCGAAACACTTTACGCGAAAAGCAAAGACGAGATTGTGAAACAATACGTAGTAATTTTCAGCTGCGCGGTAACGAGAGGAGTACACTTGGAGATGACCAACGACATGTCGACATCCAGTTTTTTACAAGCTTTCCGGCGATTCACCGCACGACGTGGTATACCTGTCATAATCTTCTCGGACAACGCCAGGACCTTTACAAAGGCTGAGAAGGAAATTAACGGAAAGCTTGACGCTGTTGGGCACGAACGGGTGAAGGATTACTGCAGTATACGCCAAATACAATGTAAAACAATAGCCGAGTGCGCCCCGTGGTGGGGAGGATTCTACGAACGCCTCATACGGAGCCTAAAGACATCGATGCGAAAAATAATCTCAAGAAAAACAACTTCAGTGGAGGAGCTACGCACAATTGTAGCAGAAGTTGAAGGAGCGCTCAACAATCGACCGTTAACTTACGTGTATGGTGAACCTAATGAGCCCATGCCAATAACTCCTGCAGACATCATAGGCGGTCGCCAACAGCTTCAAGACGGACAAACAAGACTATACAATGGAGACATTGAAGAAGCATGGCGAAGCAGATGCAAACTAGTGAAAGCTTGGTGGAAAAGATGGCATCACGAATATCTCACGGAAATAGGAGCTATTGTCAAAGCCAAGACACGACAAGCGAAACCATTGTCCCAAGGCGATGTGGTTTTAATTGAAGACCGGGGTCCAAGGACATTTTGGAAAATGGGCCGAATTGAAAAAAGTTACCCTGGACGCGACGGATTAACAAGAGCTTGCTTACTTCGGACAGGCAACAAAGAGTTTCTCAGAAGATCCGTGAACAACATCTACCCTCTTGAAGAGTGTTTCAAATAGCCCGCCAAGGCCTATCTCTCTGCCAGTTGGGCGGGCGGGAGCTTGTAAAATATCATCATCAAGATACTCGAAGACGAAGAGCAAGAGAACGGCTCTTTGGCGCAAGGGCGCGCCACTTCACTTCTTCAATAAACCGGTCATGTTCGAAGCAGTCACCGGTCTCGATCGTTTTAACATACGCACTAGAAAGTTCATAAGAAATAGTTTGTGATAAATTTATGCGAAATATCTGAAAAATGTTCACATAGCTACGCGCCGCTTTTATTAAATTTTAGTGGTGCTTCAAGGTTTATTGCACACTTATGACGTCACAAGTCACATCACTGAAAACAGGTTCGAATGGCCAAAAATCGAAGAGCTAAATTGACGCGTTTTTCCCACTTCCACGCTGATATAAACACGCGGGATCAAATCCCGGCCACAGCGACCGCATTTAAAGGGCGGCGAATTGCGAAAACACCCGTATACTTTGATTTTGGTGCACGTTAAGGAACCCCAGGTGGTCCAAATTATTCCGCAGTCCCCCACTACGGCGTGCCTCACAATGAAATCGTGGTTTTGACACATGAAGCCCGATAATTATTTTTTCTGAAATCCCTAACACTGGCAAGTTTGATGTCTTCACAGCATTGTACGGTGTGCTGAAGAAAAAAAGCACAGTACAGAAAAGTTCTGCGGGAACGCAGTGACCATCCGAACATAATAAGCCTCGACAGGACGTTACAGCTTGTTGAGAACAAGTGAACAAACGCGTTCAGCCTATTTCTTGAATCATTACAGCGTTGTTTAGAAAAACTATTTAAAGCTCCCCCAACCCTTGTAACATCATCAATTCTAAGAAAACTGAGCAGAGAACATTGAAGGATAGTTGTTAAGGCCATTGCTATAGCTTCCCATTAGGTCTGTTGAGATCTGGCACTGGGACACTTATTCTTACGCTTTACTAAAGAAACCTGTGAGACTTGTGGTGGGTGCTGTGAAATTTGAGCTTGTCGGGAGTCCATTTCAGGTATTTCTCGGTCTCATCAAAAGTCGAGAAGAGAAACATGCTAAACGATTAACTTGGCCTTCGCCTGTGTTTATACCATCAGATTTGCATTGGCGACGCCTCCTAAAGCATGGCTCATTCTACAAAGTGCTTTACTCAAAATCAAGGAATCTTTCCACATTATTTTGCGAGCTCCGTCAATATTCCTGCTATGTTCTAAAGTCATCCGGCCAAACTGTATGAACGCATCTGCACGGGCAGGCTTTTTTATAAAATTTCATTTCTTGATAGTGCTTTTCCTCCTTCATTTTGGTCTACAATTTTCTGCTACTTCAACAGCTGTTAAAAGCTCAAAACCATAAAAAAGGTTTTATGTGTCCATCCGTCTGTTCTATTACCACCGCCTTTACCACTATATTCCACTGCTACCGTCATAGACGCTCTTCAGGCCATTTGACTGTCATCAGCTTTGACCTCCGAGGAAGAAAAGACGAAAAGCTCTCCAGCAGAGGCACACGCCGGGGATACAACATAGCCTGGGGTCAATTTTCAGGTAGAAGCCGGACGCTCGAATTACTCAGCTACCATGGAACGTTTGTGCGTGTGGTTTAATTTGTGCGGGTTATCTTGCGCCACGCCTACTCAAGGAGGGGGGGGGGGGGGGAGAGGACGTCAATGCATAAACATCGGAGGTCACACGAGGCCATATTGCAGTGGACGAAGACGACGTTCTGCGCACTGCAAGGAATCTTTTTTTTTTCTTGGGGGGAGGGGGGAGGGGAGGGGGTGGTCTTTGCTTCGAAACCCTGCTTTTTTGCAGTAACTGAATCTGGAGCAGAAGTAACTGCTGAAGTCGGTTGATTTATAGTTATCGCTGCGTGTCTCCAATATATTGTCAATTGACATTTAATTCGACTTTGCAAAGGAAGTAATAAAGCATCCTACAATGGGTAAAGCGCTAACTTCAACAACCATATTATCAAAAGAAAGACTAACGCAACGCTTATGCGGCGTCAACTTTTCATACTTGCGACGCGATGGGTGCCCATCATATGGGAACTTTGCAGGCATATTAACGGTGCTTGCAAAGTAAGAAGTAGGATTTTCATATTTTAAGTAATGCGTATTTGTGGGTAAGTGGGCGTGGTTTGCCCAAAGATAGCATTCCTGGAAAAGAAAACTTAGCTTCTAGGTGTAGACATATGTATAACGAATCTGTCAAAATAATATTTAATATTGCCTGGCTGGTTTAATGTTTTAATGATTGTGTTTAACGTCTATTTTCGATTCCCTCGTGCAAAGCAACCATGTTGACGAGGTTATACTGCTCGTCTGGAAACTGCATGATAATTCCTTTTATGTCATATAGAATATCTTATTCACGTGAAGAAGTATGAAGCACGAATGCACGAATGAATGGGACCAATGCGATTGACTATTTCGTAGCTTATAACGCCTTCTCACACTACAAGCGACAAAAAATGAGGAAGCTAAATGTCGAGTGAAATCTGGTTCACCCCTATCATGTGCAAGGTGATAGTAATAGCCCCATGGATTCTTAGAATGCTATATTGAATTTAGGTTTAATTTGCTATATCGTACCCCGCACCTCTGTCAAAACATCATGGGGATCACATGTGCGACGAAGTGATAACAGCGTGCATTTTACAATAAATACGAGACAGCCAAAAGAGTATGCCGACCAACAGTTCGCGTAGCGGTTTCTTGTCTACGTCGTCTTCTTCGAACTGGAAGGTACAGCGGCATTGTTGGAGCATTGATGCGTAAACGCCTCTTTACAATATTATAAATTTGTTGTATTGTCACATGGACAGGCATATTACAGTTTTCAAGTATCTGTCAAGTGTGGTAGAACCACGAGGTCTAGGCTATGCATGTGATCATCATTCGCAGGCTAAAGCGAATGAAAATTTCACTATCACGGAGTTGAATCTAGTATGGTCCTGTTGGAAACGAGCAATGAAGCACTAAGCTAGTTTTCAATCCACTACAGCAAGCATCGGTTAAAGGCTAGAAAATGCCTGAATCTGTCCTTTCGATCGATTGTTGGGAGTGATACTACAAATGCCACAACGTGGACGCTTGTGACTCTCGTGTAAGCTTTTTATCTGCCCGGCCAGTTAATATGCTAAGTCTCTACTGCACAAGAGCATTCTATGCAGCGAAGACGCAAAGCTTGCGAAGATTGGCGACCAAAATGTAGGTATATTGCGAAAACCAATTAAATTACACAGAAATAAGCATAGCCGCTCTGTTCCACCTCAATGATACTTGGGATGTCATAGGTATTCCACTCGGTTTTGGGGAGATCCGGCTGGCTGCGCGAAAAGATGCGCCTTAGCTGAAAGATGTGGGACTGCGACACGGAGTTTGTCAGGTAGTCAGCAGTTGTCCGTCCCTGACATTCGCGTTATTGCCACCGTCAGAGCTTGAGGGACAAACTAAAAGGGTTGGAGTAAGCACGACGCTGATCAAGAAGCTAGCCTCAGCAAACCAATATCCCCGGGGTCCGTTCGTTCCCTTTTACTTCTCCCTTTGGTACCCATCCACGCGATGGCTCTTTGGAGAAGTCTCTGTACGTGGTGGCGGCACTTGTGAAGGCAGTGCAGTAACTTAGTAAAGTCACTTATGGCTGAGACATTTGCTCTAGTTGAAAGGAAGCCGGCCGCCGTCACCTAATAGCTAAAGTATACCAAGTCCGCCACTTAACGGTTACTGTATACTATAGGCTGAGTAGTTTCTATAAGGATGTACCGGAACTGCGCAACTTCTTCGACGAATCTGCGTAGGCCTTCCACAACTTCTCTTTAGAATTAATAAAACATGCGTTACAAGCTGAGAGGCTGGCACAAAAATGAAGGTGTCTTGGAAAGTTGCATCACGTACGAAGCGTTCTAGTCACATTTCTCTAACATATATAGCTGCTGAAAAATAAAAGTCCTTCAAGTTATGCAAAGTTTGCCATTCTATTTGCGAAACGTTTTCACAGCGCATGGAGCAGCATTTCACCATGGAGCAGCATTTCACCATGCCGCATCCTGACCTTCCTGGCATCGCATTCCCTTAGCTAGTTACACATTTCTCGACACCGAAACCATAAACCCTTTTTCAATGCCGCCACCTCAAGTCCAAGAATATAATAACAGTGACGCTTTGCAAAACAGACACGCGTTCCGACCAAGTCACAATGTCTTCGCATATACCTTCATACAGTGTGAGCTTCTTCTTGTTTGCGCCAGAGCACAAGCCGGCGCTTTATATATATATATATATATATATATATATATATATATATATATATTACCTCAGCGCGCACAGACTAACGAAATCAGAAGGCGTGGCATGGCAAATATTATCTGATGTAGCAGCATTTCCAATTACGATGACTGAGATCTCTTTTTGCATGTATGCTATTTGGGTAAGAGTTGGCCTCTATAATCGCGCCATGATCCTTTTCCACGCAGCCTCGTAGTGAGCAAGTTTCCAGCGTGTATGGAGCCTGCAGCAGCTCCAGCATAACTTTTTACAGGGTTCATTCCGGCGCTACTGTTCTGTGTTTACATCCAGGGTTGTGTGACACAGGTGGCTGCTTCCGTCTCACATTTGTGCACCTGAAAATAGAGCTGAAACATTCTGAATAGTTAAATGTAACGCAGAAATCAACCTTACGCCGATCTATCAAGGTCACTTTCTGTCGCGACGGAATCTGTCATTGCTATAGCAAAATGAAGTGAAGTGTTTGTTCAATCCAATGAGCCTACACCTTCAACAGGGCACGCTGGCTGTATCGTCGCAAAACATTTTCACGTTTCACGGAAAGCAATGCAGTGGTTGCAGTTCTTCCATATTTTCATTTTTCAGGTTCCTGGTAACTGCAGCTAGAAAAATACTTCCTTAAATCACCAGCCCAAAAAACAGTCGTACAATAATTTCAATCGTAAGGCCCGATAGTGGCAAGAGTAACGGAGGCGAACACATCCAGAAGGTATAATAAAAAACACCAAGAAGGTCTCCTTGCAGGTTCTGTGGTTCTAAGGGCCTCTATTCGTTTTTTTTTAAAGACGATAGTCTTTCTTGGGGAGCTTAAACGCTTAAAATTTGGTCTGTCTGTCTGTCTGTTTGTCTGTCTGTCACCCGATTCAGCCACCCGGCCAAAATTGAACCACTTGCTTACCGCCCACACTACTTAAACTGGTACGGCTGTTCATATTTGTGAACGTTATCGATCACAAAGTAAATATTACGCACATCTGAGGCGCAACATCACTAGGTAAGTATTAGGAGGTGTGTTCCTTTAATAGAAAATACATAGATACGTAACTCTAAAGACCCTAGTTTCTTAAGCTGCGCTGAAAATGCCATGCTATGCGCGTTTTATTTGGAGCCCGTTGCAGCCTCACGTGCAAGCTCGCGCGAGCAAACGCCGCTGGCACGCAGCGAAGCATAGACCGCTGCATAGACGGAACGCGCGGAGTAATACATTTTAATGGCCGTACTTCTTGCGCAGCTTTTACAGCGTTGCACCTGGCTGATGTATGAAACGGAGTATAGGGGCTCTATTCTGGACACGCATGGCGGCTGCACGGCCGCCATTATCCGCCATCTTGGCTGTCTCATTGGCTGTCCAGAGGTCACGTGTTTCGAAATTTGTGCCGGGAAACGGAAGTTTTGCAAAATGCAATTTTGCGTTTTCGTCAGAATGACGAAGCGTGACGTGGAGCTGCAAGTTTTATCGACTAATACTTTTTTGTGGTCCTTGGCGCCTATATTGCGACTTTAGCGCTTTAAAAAGAAAGTGGACGGTAGCATGCAGAAGCTCGTGCAATGCATCTGCAATTTCGCGAATATGTGGTGGCGTTCCAAGATAGCCGGCATGTCAGCTTGTTCATTGGCTGAAGGAATATCCCGTGAGGAGCGTCACAGGAAGGGTCGTTTCGTAAACGTCAATTTGACGTTGCGTGACGTTGCGCTGGGCCACCATTGCAGAGATTTTCCGCCATAATTTGTGGTGCGACGAGCCGCGCGAATTATGGTAATGAGCGGCCATATACAATGGGAGTGGAGAGGCAAGCGTATCGCCGCATTTTCCCTGTCATTTCGGGCCATAAAAATCTTTTGCTCACAACGCGTGTTCATAGCATTTGCATCGCTCTCGGGTGGTGTTGGCATTTGTGTTTTGCACCATCATTTTTATTAAAAACACGTTTACTTGAAATAATATTGGTTGAAACTAGCAAACTTTCTGCGACATTTCGCACTTTTCACTATTGCGTTTGTATTGTAATCAATATTAATGACTTTTCGCGTCATCAAAGGCTATGACAACGGTGACTTCTTAATTTGCAAAAAGAAATGCACGCAAGACGGCGTCTTGAAGTTTCCTCTCACGGAGCGAGTAAGCAGCGAAGTGCACAAGAGATGGCAGTGCTGGCGTTTGCGTCGCTCAAGCGGATACCTGTGGCGCGCGCAACGCTATCGATGATATTCGGCGGCTTCTCAGCCAGACGAGTCGGGCTGAGTCACTTGCGGATCACGAGATAGCGATAACGCGGCCTAGAGCGTGCGCTGATCATCACTGGCAGGTCGCGTATGTTGTCTCAAGGTAGAAAGCAAGCGCGTGGGCGCCAATATACGATGACTCATTCCGTTTCCCGAGGACACGCATCCTAGCTAATGAAGCAGACGACAGCCTGCGCGCATGCAGACGACGGAAGCGAGAAACGATTTTGATGGAATAATCGTACGCGTTGAGCTAGCTGTTTTATTTTTACTGGGGAGGAAAACTGTTTTGCTTTATCAGCCACGCTATGTTCAATGCCTACATTACAGTTTCTTAGGTGAAACGTGAAATTTGCGTCACGTTACGAAAGCAAAGCGGGGCTATCGGCGCCATTGTGTAAGCGTCGCGCGTACGTCACGCTTCGAAGAAAATGGCGGAATGTCCAGAATAGCGGCTTAGGATGGCTAATTTAGCTGTACAGAGTTTTGAGGCACATAACCGTAATCCGTAGCGTTCATTTAATTAGGAATACATATTGTACTGGTTTTTGCGTTAGTAAATGAAAAATCAATGCGTTAGAAATGGCGTCGAATGCGTTAGAAATGGTGTAGGAAACGCTACGCGTTAAAAGAAGCCGACTGAAGCCGCGGCTCTGCAGCCGGCTTTAAGTCAACGGTAATAAAAGGTCCCAACAGATGGCGCGAGAGCAGGGCGAACGCGGTAAATTTGAATTGAATTCAGCAAAATCTCCATTGCATCCATCATGGGAGGAGTGCGAGGAGAGGGGAAGAGCGTGAGGGGTGGGAGGGTGGACAAGAGAGGGTGTTACTTATCAGGGGTGGCAGAAGACTATCGTCTTTCGATGTCATTTGCAGCGAAGCAAGCAGATATGCGGCCAACTTTTCTATATGATGCCATATGTATCGTGCTCATATCAAACATTTTACCTATTTATATTGCGCAATCTGAGTGTGTGGCATACACTAAATCGGGCTAAAAGTAGAAGCAACGGTCATCGCCGCACCTCGGGCCCCCGCGCTACAGCGAGTGCGTCAGGTGATACGAAAGACAATGAGACGATAACACCGGGCCAGCGACTCGGCCCATAACAGTGTGTATTCATGGGATGCGGCACCTGGACGATAATTTACCTTTTATATCTACTGCAGCCCATATGTTAAAAACGCTTATGTCTTGCGTTCCCCGCATGAAAAAAATTCACGATTACATTACAATATTGTGCTCACAGAGAGGAGCTTTATATTCATGAAACATCTAAGCTTGCTCAGACGCCATTAACTTGTTAGTAATTACCATTAACTTGTTAGTAACTTGTTAGTAATTTGTGCGAGCTAGTTGTGGGATGCGTTGGTAACGCATCAATGACGTGCCTTTATTCTCTAGTTTGCGGTGTCATTGCCATTGGCGCAAAAGCGCCTTGACGTTGAAAAACCAGGGTTCGGTTCGGAACATTCGCTGATACTGTGGGGTTCGGGTCGTGTTGTCGATGGATTGATCGAGGGTGCATATTCTACAGAAAAGTTATCTCCAGGCTACATTAGGTGGCCAGGCAGCCGTGAGAGGGCCCGTGTGAGTCCTGTGCGAGTGACGGGAGGTAACAGGAAGTGCTGCATTGCCATCCGACGTCCGATGGTCACCACTAGCGGAAATACGTCAGGCTAATCAGTCCTGCATGCTTCGTAATTCGCTATTCCACCGTCAGCAAGAACCCCGGCTGTTTTAGGGCGTGTTGCGCTATCTCGAGCGAGGGAAGCAATCTGTTGCGCAGGTTCTTTGTCCTCTCTTTGACGGCTTGTCATATTGGGTATGCAAGCGATAATTTAAGAAAGGCGACAGTAACTTTCTTGCATTCTTTCTGCCTGCGTACGGTCTCATTCCACTGCGGTTTTACACCGAATAATGAAGCTGCTCAAAAAATCCGCCTCCATTTCTCCCAGTGAAAGTTGATGTACACCGAAGCTGGTGCGGACGTTCGACAAGTACCACCATCCAAACTGAGGTAAGACGACATTACACAAGAACCACCACCACAAGCAACGTGAGTCACGTGCCCACTCAATTGAGCGAAAGTGCAGCATGCATTCTCATTCTTCCAGGCCGTCCGCCAAGCACAAGTGTCTTATTCAACTGAATTAAAGTTCAAAGTAAAATTCCGTGATAAAATCTGTAAAGTACGACTTACACACAAGCTGCACATGTGGTAGCTTCGGATTGTTATTCGAATGAATCTTTTACTCGGAAACTGAAAGACGAAGCCCTTTTTCAGCTTCCGTTCGAGATCTGTATGAATGGCAGTGGCCGCTATGTGGTAGTATCTTTAGCGCAGTATACATCCTTATTCTTCCTCGCCCTTAGCATAGCGCAAGCGCAGTATTGAACTGAATTTGTCAAAGTAATAAGCGTGAGAAAATTCGTGAAGTGCGACTTGCACACAACCTGCCGACATGATAGCATCGTGTTTTAATTCAAATATATGAGAAAACGTAATTCTGTTACGCGGAAACTCAAACAGAAACCCCTTTTCGAGCTGCTATTTTTTTGGAGGAGCTCTTTAGTAGAAATCTCAACCAATTCGAGGCAAGCAGCATTGCTGTAAAGAACGGAATTCTGGGCTTTACGTGCCAAAACTACGATCTCTTCATGAGAAATGCCGTAGTGGAGGACTTCGGAATAATTTTGAGCAGTTGGGGTTCTTCAAAGTGCCCCTTTAAAGTGCACCTTAAAGTGCATGGCAGATGGCCGGCGACTTGCCAGCCTCCGGCCATCTGCCGTGACCGTCTTCGACATGCCTGAAAAAGGAGCCGCTCCAAGGGCAGCGCCTAGCAGTTCACTGCAATCCGCCTTTTTCACGGCCCGACGGCGCATGCGCCCTGCCCTGGCGGATTAGTCGCGAAACGTTTTGGAAGGGTCGCGCGCGCGGCCGCGCGGCCCCATCTCAGGAGAAAGACCTCCGGGAAAAAAAAAAAAAAAAAAAAACACTCGGACGCGCGCTACTGCAAGCACTCGTACTGTGTACCGCGTTAAAACTCCACTGGTAGCTCGACGTCGGTACGGTACTGAAAACGTACGTAGAGCACGATTGAAACTCCACTTTAAAGCAGAAAGCGGCGAGGGCTTCGTCCGGACTGCACAGGGAACCACGTTGCCGCCTTGCATTGATGGCTACAATAGTAAATTTATCGATAAACCCCTGCGTTGCACTTGGACGACACCTAAAAACATCACATTGCTGACGCAGACTTCTTGCAGCGTCGGTCCTCGCATGCTGCTAGTGGCGGCGTGTGCCTGACTTCACGCACTTGTCAAGTCTGGCGCGGTAACACTGGGACGATATACGAGACCGACAAGGCGCTCACGCCACCGACAAGGCGCTCACGCCAACGATTTAGCACAGTGTGTCGCTCAGACCATTTTATCATACCAGGCCTTGAAGACGCAACGGACGAGCGCGAGTTGTCGTACTGCGACGGGATTTCTTGTCGACGGCACCGATAAAATAAGGGTTCCGACCATCGTTCGACCGAACCCCGCTCGATCGGCCGTCGAATTGATACGATAACGCGATAGCCGCAGCGCCTTCGTTTGTACGTATAATTAATCGCGCTCAAAGTGAGTTATAACATGCCTATGAAGTTGAAATGCACAAGATTCAACTCTCGCAAGCAGTGCGCATGAAGTTTGAGCCAATGTTGATCCTGCTCAGCGAAGGTTAGGCTTGGCGCCGTCGAGTTCGTGCACCCGCTGCCGGCAGACCTGAACTGAAAATTAAGCAGCTAGGACGGAGGAAACTGCTTTTGTAGTTCAGTTCTGGCCTTAGTGATTTGAAATAAACTACTCTTCGCTTCGTACGGCGCGTACACAATAAGCTGCAAGCGGGAACAGAGCGCTGTGCCCAACGGCTGTGCCAACATCTGTATACGTACGTCACCGTTCCCGTAGGCTGCCGGTCGCATTTGCATCGTAGATGGGTGGGTCTTTGCGTGTTGTCATGCTGACACATTTCTTAATTCCTGAGATGTACTGTTTACCTATGCGTCAAACGCGAAACAAGAGGCGGTACATTCGGTACAGCAGCATAAACAACCGCATCGCTTAGTCATATATCAACGATGTCAGCGATGTTATCCGCGTTTTCGCCGGATCGAGAACAACACGGCCTTTAAATGAGCGCTTATGCGAGCACAGTTTTCTCTAATAATGCTTTAGGACACGAGCAAACTATATGTATGATGAAGTTAAAGAAAAGCGAGAATCAGTAATAAATTAACAACCCGATATATGTAACTGGATCACACTCGCCGTTTAAGAGGCTCAGCCGCTCATACTGACTAGTCTCACGGTGAAACAACGCGGCTCATATGGGCAGATATGTGTGTTTTATTCTACGTTTTTACATTATTTCATATCAGCGATGCACTAATATTTGACACTAACAACTATCTGTGGCTGTAGATGTCGATGTAAACAAGTGCAACACTTTGCTAAATCCGACGCGGAGGGCTGCGCGCTCGAAGACGTTTTATTTATGCGAAATGTCTAAAGAATGTGTAAATGAAGGTGCAAGTGCAGAAGTCAGCGACAAAAAACTCCAAAGCAGCCGCGACGGCAGACGGAACTCAGCGTGCCTTTATCGGCCGCAGTGTAAACAAAACAGCGCACTCAGGCCAGCTCAACCTATATATATATATATATATATATATATATAGTTGGTGAGTGGCTTCCAGGAACGACATGGTGCCCCGGAAAAGTAATTAATAATTATTCGCGATCCACGAAACGCACAACCGATGCGCTCAACATGGGCGCAGGTACACAAATCAACCAGCGAAAGCCCCGGCACCCTACCAAAACGTTTCCAGCGGCGTGCGGCAGAGGGCAGCACAGGAAAATGAAAAAGGCGGATTCTACCGAGTTCCACCCACCCTCGGAGTAGAAGCGGGAGAAGATGCCGACGGGTGGCTCGTCCATTACAAACGGCTGAAGAAGTCCAACGGGTGGGACTCGTGTGGTACGAGAACCACGAGGACACGCTTACGACGTGGGAACTTTTTGTTGAAGAGCTCAAGGCATGTTTTGGGGACTCAGTCACCAAAAAGAAGCGTGCTGAGCAAACATTGTCGCAACGGGCACAGCTACCAGGTGAGACATGCACAAGGTATATTGAAAAATTTTTAAAGCTGTGCAAGTTGGTCAGTGATCGCGTGTCAGAAGAAGATAAAGTAGGGCATTTGCTGAAAGGAGTGGCTGAGGACGTGTACAATTTTCTCATCGGTATGGAAAGCCTAAGTTCTGTGTCCGACGTCATTCGGCATTGCAGGACTTTTGAAACGCTCAAGATGCGTCGGATTACGCTAAAGTTTGGTCGGTTGGCAAACGTTACTGCGGTTGCCAGTGTGGATACGAGCCCTTGCCTCGACGTTCCTTAGACCATCCGACAGATTGTCCGCGAGTAACTTTCCCGCCCCGAAGAGATGTCGCGTCCAACAGTTGACCACCATGGCATGTACACGTAGCGTGAGGCTATGACTGTGCCACATTCAGCCCTTGGCAACCGATGGTTGGCGCAGCAGCCGTAGGGTACAGCGCAGCCCCACAGTCTCGGATGACAACACGCTCTCCGTCTCCGCGCTATGACCGACGCGCTTAGCTCACACCTTCTCGAAGCGCGATGTATCGTGGATAATGTGCCTGTGATGGCTCTGATGGCCACACTTCGGAAACGGCCCTTTTGTCAATGGTAAATAAATCGCTAAGCACAAGTGAACGCCGAACGGTTGTGGGTGTGCTTTCGAAGCACGTCTCGGTATTCGACTTTGCGCAGAAGGACAAAATGCCTGCAATCCCCACGTCACGAACACGCCATGCCATCAACACGGGTTCCGCAACACGGGACGACGCTGAGTTGATCAACCAGCTGGCCGCTCTTGCGCTCACCTTCGCGACCTAAAATAAACGGCCCCCTTCATCTGTAAGGGTGGTGAACGGTCTCGTTCGCGCGTAACAATATAATTACAGGGCATTTTTTGCATTTCACCCCCATCAAAATGCGGCCGCCATGGCCGGAATCGAACACGCGACCTCGAGCTCAGCAGCGCTAGCCATCAACACTAAGCTGCCGCGGCATATGAAAGCCCTATATTATCAATCATGATGTTTATGACAGAAAGTATACTGTTTTAGTTGCGCAGGGTGGTGCTGCAACAGCTGGCTCTGCTGAATCGCATTGGTAAGCATCCATCCCGGCCACTAACCAGGATGCTTGTACATCTGTTAATTGACTTACGAGAAAGACACGAACTATGTGGTCGCTCATTTTATCGCGACAACATTATTTGCCTCATTACGCGAAAATACGGCGTCGTCGGCGTCGCCACCGAGCAATGGTACCAAAAAATGCCCGACGGCGCAAAGAGAAAAACACGTCAAAAATGACTCGGGTTGACAACTTTCTCACGGAGGTTCCTGTAAACAAAGTAAATCAATGGCATCGCAAAGAAAATGTGGCACACTTCAACAGGGGCGCAGCCAATGGGGAGGAGGTGGCGCAACGCCATGTGTGTATAAAGAGAGTAAATAAAATAAAAAGCGTTTACATGGCCAATAGAACGCCGCTGAGTGGTCCTTTAAGTTGTGAACTCCTCGGGAGCAAGCCAGCGCGTTGAGACGCTTGGCACGTTTTGATTTGGCCTTACCGAGGCGCAGTTATATCGCAGTTTTCAGGCTTTCGCATTCCCACACCTAAGCAGTTTTAAAAAGGTGTCTCAGCAGAATTTATTTCAACACAACGTTTGTATAAGCGTGCTTTGTCGATATTTAGCAATGCCTGCCACTACGGTTCTTGCTCGTAATCTTGCCCGTACTACTGTTTTTCTGCACATTGTCCTTACGCATATAGATAAGTGATTAACCGGCAATGTAAATGATTTTACACTGATGCGTTGCCTGAGCACAGAAAAGAAATGTTTCAGTTCTCTGGATTCTTTCATATACCTTTACACGCACGCCGCTTCCAGGAGAATGAGTAGTAAAAATGTTATCCACAGTTATCGTGTCTTCCTCGGCTTGCCGAAATTGCAGTCATGAAGGACTCTCGTACTCATCGGCTGCTACAGACTCGGCAGTATCTACAGCTGTCAATCTT
>NC_051155.1:128545489-128618346 GCF_013339745.2 Dermacentor silvarum
TTACACAGTTTTAAAAAAGTGTCTCAGCAGAATTTATTTCAACACAACGTTTGTATAAGCGTGCCTCGTCGATATTTAGCAATGCCTGACACTACGGTTCTTGCTCGTAATCTTGCACGTACTGCTGTTTTTCTGCACAATGTCCTTACGCACATAGATAAGTGATTAACCGATAATGTAAAATGATTTTACACTGATGCGCCGCCTGAGCACAGAACAGAAATGTTTCACTCCTCTGGATTCTTTCATATACCTTTACTTGCAGACGGCTTCCAGGACAATGAGCAGCAAAAATCTTATCCACAGTTATCGTGTCTTCCCCGGCTTGCCGAAATTGCAGTCATGAAGGACTCTCGTACTCATTGGCTGCTACAGACTCGGCAAGTATCTACAGCTGTCAATCTTCGAGCGGCTCTCAAGGAATATGTTACCCCCGCTTCCACAGCGAATGACTGTTAATTACACACTACGTCGCAGAGCTGTCTAGCAGTATCCCGCCCCTACAAGATGTCGTAAGCAACACAAAATCATCATATCGAGAAGAACATAAAGAAGGTAATTTGTGACGAGTTCTTAATGCTGCATTCTGTGGCGAAGCTTTCATGCCGTGTCCTGCCTCAGCATCCTTTCTTGATTACCACGGTAATACAAAATGTAAAATTTTGACGAAACATGGTTCAGTGAACCACCGTTGTTATCAAGCACACTTAGATTACGCATGGACCCACCCGTATACCCTACGCCCGCAACGACAACATCTGTACAGGCAAGATACGCCATAGAAAACTTCGTTTTATTCTAATGAGCGCCACAAATCACGCTTACGTTACTTTCCCAGCTTTCATAGGCATTGTAATTTGATTTGTGCTTTACTTTTATGTGTGCTAATTTCAGCTCAATGCCATTTCAACGGTGTTGTTTCTCTTCGTATTTCAGATCACTCAGTGCGATGTCCGCAGACTGCCAGACCTTGCTGATTTCTCTCTCTCTCTCTTTGTTTATACAACAATCTTTTCCCAGCAACGCTCTCTCGCTTTCATTTCCACTAACATCCCCATTAGTTGCGAAAGTTTCGCTGAGCCTGAAGACCTGATTTCAGTAAATGATACCACGGTGTTTCATTCATTTGTGCGATTTGCATTTCTCCTGTTTTTTCAATATCCTAAGCAATCCACTTGCGACCCAAAAAAAAAACTTTTTTTTAAGCCACCGACCTGAAACTATTTGAAAGCACGTTGAGTGACAGAGTTACCGGCGTTGTGAAATCTGCGACGGTTAAACTTCTTTCTGGCATTTACTTCTTCAACAGTTTCTTCTGCCCAAAGTAAAGCATTTCTCACAGCTGTTGAGAGTTCATGCACCTGCAGCATTTAAATTTCACAGAACTGCAATGAAGCATGTACTAGACAGACGTCCAAAACAATCGTGTGTTCCGCAATTTTCAGAAAGAAATAGAGCGACCAATCGATTAAGAGACTGAAATTGATTAAGAGACTTACAATCGTGGAACGCTCTCAGTTCTATTTTAATATCATAAAGAATCTTCTTAATTTAGGTCACTGCCAAGAAACTAGACGGTAATGAGAGTTTGTGATCGTAATCACCAGCTCACGCCCTATTTCCGTTCTTGTGAAGCTTCAATATGAGCTCTGTCGATTATACCTCACGTATCTTTGTGTGCGGGAGTACGTGGGGCACTGCGTTGCGATAAACGTCTCATCACTGCTATTTCGTCACTCGGCTGATTTTTCTTGTTTGCATGGTCTCCACTTTGGAAATTAAAAGTGATTCCTTTTTTGTCTGAAACTTGCGAAGGCAGAATGAACACTGAGCATTCAATTTATCATACGGGTTCTAATGAAACTTCCCTGTTGATTCCGCTGGTAATGAATGCGACATGAACAGGTTCTGGTATTAGGTTATTACATTAAAAAAATTGCGTAATGAGCTAAGATTTTATTCTCAAAACCATGATGTGGCTCCTACAAAGGCAAATATGGAAATATAACTAAGCTAATAGGTAAAGTGAATGTATTCTATCCGCTTAAGTATGGCATTCTTAGCGACGCCCATTTGAAATAAATAAGCCAAACGAGCGCCTGCGATTATGTATTCGTGCAGCCCTACCGCCGCTGTCGCCAATGTGCGCCAACCACGGAATATCGTGCAAAAGCACATTTTATTCATTGGTTGAATCCCGCTGCCTCTGTCACCGAGCTCGTTGTTGTTCGTGGCGCTTGGAGCAACGAATAGTATCTTGAAACTTTGCTGACAACAATCCCGATTAACTTCCTACATTTATTTCACACGCACGCACGAGGGCGTATGTGTGAAAAGAAGAAGAGGCCGAGCGCAGCGAGCGTTTTGCGCGAACGTTCGGGGCTGTATGAAAAGGCTTCCCACAGGCAGTGATGAAATCCAGGTCGGTATAGGCTAGTAGTGCATTTTGCACTAAAAGCGCTAGCATGCTTGGCTTACGTGGTCGTTAAATAACCTCAGCTGGTTAAAATTAACCATTTAATACGGCGTCCGCTGTAATCTACTGTGTAGTTTCGGGGCATTAATGCACACGATTAATGACCACTTACTCCCTGGGGCATTAATTCCCACTTCCTAATGCTGAAAACATTGAAGGCAAGAGGTAAGAATTAGGCCAAATACTTGACAGCTGCGGTAGGGCTGCATGAGTACATAATCGCAGGCGCTCGTTTGGCTTATTTATTTCAAATGGACGTCGCTAAGAATACATACTTAAGCGAATAGAATTCATTCATTTTACCTATTAGCTTAGTTATTTTTCCATATTTGCCTTTGTAGGAGCCACATCATGGTGTTGAGAAAAAAATCTAAACTCATTACGCAATTTTTTAATGTAATAACCTAATACCAGAACCTGTTCTTGTCGCATTCATTACCAGCGGAATCAACAGGGAAGTTTCATGAGAACCCGTATGATAAATTGAATGCTCAGTGTTCATTCTGCCTTCGCAAGTTTCAGACGAAAAAGGAAGCACTTTTAATTTCCAAAGTGGAGACCATGCAAACAAGAAAAATCAGCCCAGTGACGAAATAGCAGTGATGAGACGTTTATCGCAACGCAGTGCCCCACGTACTCCCGCAAACAAAGATACGTGAGGTATAATCGACAGAGCTCATATTGAAGCTTCACAAGAACGGAAATAGGGCGTGAGCTGGTGATTACGATCACAAACTCTCATTACCGTCTAGTTTCTCGGCAGTGACCTAAATTAAGAAGATTCTTTATGATAATAAAATAGAACTGAGAGCGTTCCACGATTGTAAGTCTCTTAATCAATTTCAGTCTCTTAATCGATTGGTCGCTCTATTTCTTTCTGAAAATTGCGGAACACACGATTGTTTTGGACGTCTGTCTAGTACATGCTTCATTGCAGTTCTGTGAAATTTAAATGCTGCAGGTGCATGAACTCTCAACAGCTGTGAGAAATGCTTTACTTTGGGCAGAAGAAACTGTTGAAGAAGTAAATGCCAGAAAGAAGTTTAACCGTCGCAGATTTCACAACGCCGGTAACTCTGTCACTCAACGTGCTTTCAAATAGTTTCAGGTCGGTGGCTTAAAAAAAAAAGTTTTTTTGGGGGTCGCAAGTGGATTGCTTAGGATATTGAAAAAACGAGGAGAAATGCAAATCGCACAAATGAATGAAACACCGTGGTACCATTTACGGAAATCAGGTCTTCAGGCTCAGCGAAACTTTCGCAACTAATGGGGGTGTTAGTGGAAATGAAAGCGAGAGAGCGTTGCTGGGAAAAGATTGTTGTATAAACAAAGAGAGAGAGAGAGAGAAATCAGCAAGGTCTGGCAGTCTGCGGACATCGCACTGAGTGATCTGAAATACGAAGAGAAACAAAACCGTTGAAATGGCATTGAGCTGAAATTAGCACACATAAAAGTAAAGCACAAATCAAATTCAAATTCCTAGGAAAGCTGGGAAAGCAACGTAAGCGTAATTTGTGGCGCTCATCAGAATAAAACGGAGTTTTCTATGGCGTATCTTGCCTGTACAGATGTTGTCGTTGCGGGCGTAGGGTATACGGGTGGGACCATGCGTAATCTAAGTGTGCTTGATAATAACGGTAGTTCACTGGAACCATGTTTCGGCACAATTTCACATTTTGTATTACCGTGGTAATCAAGAAAGGATGCTGAGGCAGGACATGGCATGAAAGCTTCGCCACAGAATGCAGCATTTTACAAAAAAAAAGTGATCACTTCTCGCGTAACTATAAATTGCAAGAAAAGACGTTTTGTGAAAAATTGGTTTGAACATAAGCGAATGTCAAGGCATCGAAACGGTCTATTGAAGGATTTTAACTGATTAGAAAACAGCAGGTCTCTCAAACTGCTTCTAATAGCTTTGATAACACACTATAACAAATAGACATTGCGTAATATTCCGATAAAGCGATATCTTTGATGAAATTGGTGATGTTGTGAAATAAAAATGTTCAGTTTTGGTTACGGATGCGAGCAGGAGGGGTTGGAAAAAGCATTCATTACTTTTCAACGGCTTAAGATGGAAACTTAATTCTTTTTTCAAAATATTCTGGAATAACGAGAGAGCTTAGAATAGTAAATAGTACAACACCGATATTTTCTTAAGAAATCCATTTTTGAAGTGCTCGCCTTCATAAATGTGACTCGCCTTGCATATTACTAGTAAATTTTATGCTTTGGTTCTAGGATGGCAGACCACATGATCCATACCTCGTGCTGTACTCTGTCGCTACTTAAAAAAATTCAGCCATAGCTGCGTTTTCCTAATTGCTTTTTTCGAATAACTCAAAGACGCCTAATACCGGGATATTTCATGACGGGTGGGCTTCCAGTCAGTTGACAATTGCACATAACGAATGTATTTAATTAGAGGAAACAACAAATGATGGAATATCTTCGAAAAGTATATATCAGTTCGGTATCGTGGATTCATGAACTCCGCCATGTTTTGCTTAATAACAACTTAGAATTATTAGTGTTGACGACACAACGCCATGGGTCACGCTTCGGTATAATCCTGCGAATGGTGCTGTAAAAAAACGATAGCGGGACAAATATTAGTGCGGTATTTCAGTAGGACAAATAATATGGAGAGATTAGTACATAGTTCTGGTTGGCAAGATACAACCTTGCGGGACTGCATAACAAATATATGCGTTTTTTCTCCGTAATTAGTACACGATCACAAATTTTGAAAGCCGTTCACAGTAACCTATCGCACTGTATAAGGTGTTTGCGAATGCTCCTTTTCTTTAGAAAGTACTCCTCACAAATGGCCTCGCCAGAACTCGCAGCAGCAATCTTTACAATGGGCACATTTTGTATTTGCTATACTTGTCAATCCGATGGTGTACATTATGTATAAGCTGCAAACGAGGTATTCCATGTAAACCTTCTGTATTCAACTGGTTTCTAGTGGTGAAATCAGCACGGATGTATTGTGAGGTTTGTACATTTACTACCAATGTTATAACGCCTGCTCTTTTAGTTGTTTAACTAGTTTATTAATGCGAAATTGTACGCCATATGTTGTCAAAGCCTTGGCAGAACAAAGGAGAAATATATTTGGTGTTTTGGTGCCTATCTACAAGAATGCATGCTTCTGAGTTATAGTATAATGAAATTCTAAATTCCAGCCTATAATTATTTTCTTGAGGCGTGGCACCAATCCAATATGAAAGTGGGCTCTTATACCAGAAATCCCGCAGGCAGTGGTTCAAACCACTGAATTAGAACACACACGCATGCAAACATGCACAGAAGCACATACACACACACACAAATGCACATGCACGAACACACACACACACACATACGCACACAAGCACACACACACACACGCACACACACGCATAGTTGCATTTATTTGTGTTAACGTTATCAGCTTAGAAAGCCTCGGCGCTGACCCGCCATGGTTGCACGGTGGCTATGGTGTAGCGCTGCTAAGCGCGAGGTCGCGGGGTCAAATCCCGGAGACGGCGGCCGCACACCGATGGTAGCGAAATGCAAAAACTCCCATGTATTTAGATTTAGGTGCACGTTAAATATCCCCAGATGGTCAAAATTAATCTGGATTACCCCTCTACGGCGTGGCTCATAATCACATCGTGGTTTTGGTACGCAAAACACCCTAACTTCAGCGTCGGCCATGGACTTCCATACTGGACCAGGCTGTGTCGTTCATTAGGAGTTATGAGAAGTGTCGTGGGCGGATGGCCGCACGATATTTAATTATCTCTGCCCCAACTGCGTACGTGCCGTATTACTTACCGCGGGGTCAGCGTAGCTACCCTTGACGAGATGGAAAGGAGTTCTGCACACATGGCGCGGGTTCTTTGTTGCGCTCGGAGAATATAGCCGCGAGGGCAATGCCAAGTAACAGCTGGGCTTTGCTGCGCCTTCCTCTTTCTTTCAGATCTTGCCGGAACTTCTTATAGCTATATTTGGTGCACGGCAGCAGTATCTCAACGACAGCGTGTCCCACCAACTCTCGTACTTGTATTTTTCTTTCTGTGGTTGCCACGAGTCATTTCACTATTTCTTTCCTTAAAGAGGTAGCCATCAAAAGCGGAACAATTTTCATAGGTTATTGCTTCTGAAACATATGTTTCGTAACACTCGCTAGAGAGGAATGACTGGTTTAGAGGCCGACTTATTTATGCTGTTTTAGATGGGTTGGAAAAATGGGCGCAGGTTAGCAGGTTGTGAATGCGACGCGTATTGATGAGCGTGATCTTAAACCTCACTTGTGCTCCATTCTTACAATGCTGAAGATGACCACGTAACACAATATAGTACTTGGAGTTGTTAGGCGTTCGCAGTAAGAATATGTAGCTGCGCCATTTTTTTTTTCACGATACGTGTTTTCGTCTGAATTTCGCGTCACGTGTTTCTATCCGCTGTGAATATGTCATCCGAAATCAAGCACCCAAGAAACCAGGCAATTTTTCTTGACTGAGCAACGATATTTATCGACTGTTTTTAAGGTAAAAAGAAAGCGAGCGACGCCCTTTCCGGTTCCGTTCTTTAATTGCGACACTCACGCTCTACAGCTACTGAAATCTTTTTCTATGAGGACCATCGTGACCGAAGTGACTGTGCCGCAGACCCATTTTCAGAAGAGATATATTTATTATAATGGAAAAACTAAGTTCTGCCTAAGTCAAAGTTCCGACGGTCTACATGACATAGGGAAAGGAAAACGAGTAAATGGTGAGGGAAATGTGCTGATTGGTGACACAATACTGGTTTACACTATCATGAGCAGCGAAATGTATTTAGCTTCAAATCCAGATAAACTCTCGTGAAAATTTTGATGATAGCTTTTAGAGCGTCGGTAAGACGCCGAGTGTCTTTTCAAGGTGAAGAGACCACCTTCTTGAACAAAGGTTGATTTCCTTAGTAATCTTCCATACGAAATGTTCTTTCGTCTTTTCAATACATCGTTGCAGTAAGTGGCACTACTTTTTCTTTCTTTTTAATTTTTTTTTCGTTTCTCGCAGTGCCCAGTCTGCACGACATTTTTCAGTCTTTATTACAAAGGAAATAGAAGCCAGGAAAATGCGAGCAAACGTTTGCTTTCACTTTGTCTACTAAATCCAACAAAATGACCGTCCTCCTCACAAAAATTATTTCGTTGACTGTAAATCTTGAGCGAAAATGATTTTTAAAAAATCTTGACAAACAACTATTCTCGTTGCGTGAACATTGCTTTCAAACTTCCTTTGTTGGCTATGACCTTCGGGTTATTCTTGTTCTGTTTTACATGTGTGGTTCAGCTATAGACCACTTATTACGGATCACTCAACAAGAAGGTAAAAGATAGCAGAAATATTTAAGATAATAAAACTGAATTCTGGCATAAGAATCACTAATGTGTCGTGAGGATATGTTTGAAGCAAGTCCTGAGACACAACACAGGGACTAAACGAAGAGAAAGTCCTTGAGTGTTATGTGTAACTAAAAGAAAATTCCCACGAGCATACATTTGCATAAATTTCTCGCTTGCTTTCTTTCGTTTTTAACAAGCATCGATGAGGTAAATAAAAACCACATGTAACCTCAAGGTAAAAATTCAATGATGACATGAACGAAGAATGCCGTGTACCCCGGAAATAGTTTCACTCGGGGTCGAAATGCGAAGGCACAAGACTTTCACTTTGAGAGAGAACCATTTGGGCTGGAAGGAAGAAGAAATGTCGCTTGCGCAGCGCGAATTGCGGGAGCGGTGTGAACAGATGACAGGAAGTGATTTAGTTCTGAATTCAGTTTCTCGATCAAAAGGCCGTCAAATCTTTTCCTTGGCGCCCCGTTAAAATGGTCGCTTTCGCGCCGGCTTTTCTTTTTTTTTTTTGAAATTGAGCTAGCGCAAAAATAAAAGGTATGTTCTGCGTTTATGCACGGTTTTTTTTGTGCACCATGAAGGATGATAGGTTATCTTCGACAGAGTGGAAACCTTACCCAAATAAGAATTTTTCAGTCAGCAAAACTCCGGACGATGAGTCAAGCTCGGCATAAGGAGTAATTCAACAAAGAGAAACAAGGTTTTATTAACAGTAAGAGCATGTTAGGAATGGATGTTTAGAACATTGAGATGCGATTTTTCTAGGAGAATTTCGAGGTTCAAAATAACGTGTACTTTCTCAAGTTGTCTTATACTTGGTGAAACGATAGTAAGGCAAATAAAGATACAGCTTCAATTTCACGAGATTAAGAATGGGACAAACGTAACAAAATAACTGCGTCGTTACGCCTAACGCGAACATGCCGTCATTGCCAAACAATTGCAGGAAATGCTCTCCGCTAACGTCTCATCCGAAATTTTGGAGGCTTATCACGTCAGGAAATGTTGCATGGGCTGCATCAGCCGCACGTCAGTTTGTCCGTTTGGAACCGAAATCGTTTTTTTTTTGTTTCTTTTTTTTTTTTTTGTTCAAACTGCAATATCTCGGCTGTTAGTGGAGCTAGCGCCCATAATGTTCGGTTCCTTCACCAATGTTAAAGGCTGGTTAGCTCAAACCAATAGGCGAGTTTGAGCGACCTCCGGAGCAATGAGATAGCCCCTTTTTATGTTCGTGCTTGATTTAGCGTTTATAGAGCCACGACGTCGAGGCATAATGCTGCCTGGAAGTGATCAAGTTGCTAGACATTTTAGAGGTCATTCCAAGGCTGTCACTTAATAAAAAGACGTGTCTGTTCACTTTTGTGGTATAGTCTTTTACTTTTAGTAGGAAAATTTCATTCTATATTTCGCCAAAATATTAGGGCAATTGAGGTTCTGACCATGATTGTCTGTTTACAGTTTTATAGTAGTCCTGTGCTGCTGAAAACTTTGAAAGATGGAGAGCAATCTCACTTTAGACAGGTGCTGTAGACGGGCTGCTAGAGCTGATAGAAAACTTGGCGAGTCATCACCCGTCAAATATCGCACCATGTATACAGCTTTTTTGAAGGTTGTACATAGAAAGTTTGCATGTATAGTATAAATGTTCGTGCTCGATGTTGTTTCTTCAATGTTTTCCGGGTATAATAATTAGGGCTGAATTTCGAAAATGGCACAGAATGTCACATAATGTTACAGAATAACTGAATATCACAGAATTCCACAAAAGCTGTTGCCGCCCCATTATGGCTTAAGTGACCAAAAGTTATAGGACATTATAGTGCCGTGGAAGTGGTCTGGATGCGATATATCCAGCCACAATGGAAAACCATCCACAGTGATTGAGTAACTTGAACTTTTCACTGACACGCTGCAAAGTCAGTGTGGTTGACTTTCCATGGTTAGAATAGAAGTCGATATTCCGGTATCATGAATAATGGTGGCCGCTGGCTCATATTGTCCTTCTGACCTCCGCCAACCCTGAACTGGTCTGCTTACTTGAACACTATGGAGTCATGGGCAGCATCGTGTTGTACGACATAGCCAAAAAGGCCCGCATTGTGAAACATGCGCGTATATTTTTGTCGGCATGGCATTACAGCAGTTGTCTTACCAATTGCATCAATACAATGCGTTTAAATGGTGGTTGGAGACCTATTTGAATAAATGCGTCAGGGTTAACGTAATGGGACACTCTATAGCTCACAATGAAAGTGACGAACCACAATGTTAAACAGATTGTTAACGTTGGGCCTTTGGCCATTGGACGAACGTTCCCGCCGTGTAAAATGATTACACTGCGCATTCCCGGACGAGTTCAAGCGCACATAAATTATTTGTGTACCTGTGAAGTTTGAATTGTGTTCACGGCAGTTAGTGGTTGGGATTGTTGCGTTTCATTCGCCACGTCCACAAGGTGGCGCTGTCGTTAATCAGAGTGTATCTCGATATGGCCTTGGTTAAAAAACTTGTGAACTCTGGATAGCCTTCTGGTTGGGGAGGGCTCGGTGAGGACGTGTTCCCAAGGGCCTTTATTTAGGCAGACCCATTTCACTTCACGGTCTTGCTGCTGAACTCTCGCGGGCGACAACTGGTTTAAAAGCTGTAACAGAGTCGTGCCTCACTCGCCAGCGTCTTGACACTTCCTTTTTGGCAGTTATTAGCTAGGTGTCGCACCGGCACGATGGTAGCTTTATGACCTCTCCCTCATAAGGTGCGGTCTCACCCAATCCCAATGTGGAAGCTGAGCAACAGTGTTGATTTTTCGGGTCAATACCGGTTAGCTGGGTTAGGGGGTGTCAGACTAATGAAAATGTCTCTCGGATGAATAGGCACTTTGCATCGTTATATAACCGTACGAACCGAATAAGCACCCTAAAAGATAGCTCTGTTTGCAACACGCAAATTCAATGCCTTTCCGTGTTTTTAAGAGTAGGGGGAATAACAGGCACCACGAACAATGAAAGTAAACCTAGTGCACCCAGACATCACCTTCATTCGAACCCACCTGCGTGATGTTGTGACGTTTTTTATGTGGCATTTGTCAATTGGCTATACGGTGAATAATTTCGTTTCTACCACGAACTTATCTTCCAGCGCGGGACGTCCCAGCGCAGGCTTCTGAGCTCGTGACATTTTCTGTAACCGTCATTTCTAAGCACAAATTAGCCTCAGTTGGTGAGTGTACCGCGTAAATTGGCTCATTTCATTGAGCTGTCTATGATTACTTCGAGTGCAAGCAGGCCGACAGAGCAACTCAAAACTGTTTAGGGTGGCACCTCGCATTATTCGTTTACAGGTCAGAGAAATGTGCGATAGTTCGCCGACCAATATACCTTTCCGAAGGCGAAGAATATTTTCTTTCCGCTAATGTCAAACACCTGAAGACTATGTTAAGCAACACCTAACATAAAAGCTTAAGTCTGTAAGTGATGAAGCCCAGACATTCAAGATATTAAGTAGTCGGTAGGATTAGGAATCACGTCTTCGAATTTATTGAAACATGTGCTGGCTCGATCTTTGAGAAATATGCTCCATCTTTTAAAGCGATTTGTCAAGTTATATTTCACTGGTCCTGAGATTTTTTTTGCAATTTCTCTGGATTTTAGGTGTCTTATTGCATCGTCACAATATATACGCCCAACTGCATGGTGTATCATAAGTGATACACGACAATTGGAGATAACAAAATCGTCGGACAATTTTTTACAGCGTAGCTGTTAGCTTCTAGATGGTCGGGATTTTTCGCCTCCGTGTGCGCGGCTCTCGCTTCCACAAAAATGAGAAACGACCCTAAGCCTTGACTGAGGTGTCTGCTAGTGGCGATGATGTAGCCTGGAGTATTGTTTGGGTTAACATTGTGTTTTCCTTGTGTTAACTTGGTGTTATTAAAGTGAAGTACGATATAGAGAGAGAATGCTGGTGAATTCTTGATGTGAACGAAGTAAACTACTCCAGACTGCACTACACTACACCAGGCCGGATGTCCTCGTCATCGGAAACTCGACGGTACACAATACTTGGCCCGGCCTCCTCGTCATCTACTTCCATGGCGAACAGAACGGGCGGGAAACCCAACTTGGAGAAGAAAGTGAAGAAAGCTGGCGGGAATCCGCCACGCACATGGAGCCTACCTTTGCTGATGCGGTAGGTTAAAGTGTATGAGTGTGTGTTTTGGTCTACGGCAATTAGACTATCATTAATTGTTTCTAATTATTCCTGACACTTAATTATCTTTTATGGTACCAAACCTGTGATCTGATGTCATATCTGTCATCAACCATAAGTAGAACCATCGATATTTACCGGTTTTTATTTTTCCATTCATTTATTTTTAATTTCGTCCCACCTCTGTGACACACCGGAAATCGGTCCCTAACCGGAAGTACCTGCGCAAGAAACATAGTGTCACTCGGTGCTCGTGCCACTAAAGATGTATGTCGATCCCGGAGACCGTGCAAAGAACCGGAAAGCGCACAGTGTGCCGCTTCTCCAAGAGGCATCACGTGACGCTTTCAGATGATATCGTCAGTTGAAGTCGTCATCGCGCGACGTCACGTTTGAGGTGATGGCGTCATCAAATTACGTTGTCCGGCGATATTGTCACATCAAGATGCCGTTATTCCCGTATATTCGAATTATAATCCGAAGCTATGATGCTTGAACCTTGTGTATAAGTCGTACTTTACAAATTTTTTGATGCAATTTACTTTGAGAAGTTCAATTAGTCCGAAAGCGCACTTGTGCTTGGCAGACGGCCTAGGAGGATGAGGATGCATGCTGCACTTACACACGTTTGCGTGCGCGCGTAAGCGTAATCGACATTGTGGAAAACACTGTCCAAAAACTCTACCTCCACCTAGCAGCCGCGGCCACTCGGACAGAACTCAAACCCCAGCTGGCAAAGAGTTTTGTCTTTGAGTTTCAGTGTGAAAGAAATAAGTTTTCCCGTATATATTTGAACCACGCTCGGACGCTATCATGTCTACAGCTTGTGCGCAAGTCATACTTTACGAATTCTCTGACGCAATTTACTTTCAAAAATTGAATGGTTTCCTAGCTTTGTATCCAATTCAGGGTCTCTGCTTCCCACACTTTCTTTTTTTTTGTGACCCCTGGTTATCTATTTACACTTTCAATTGCCCAGTACTAGGTTATCACCTTTCTTGACCTCTTCCTCCAACACACGTCCACGCTTTTGATGTACAGATACTGGCGCACTTTGGCCTGCAATTTCTTTTCGTTTCTATTGTTAGTTCGCGTTGAAGCCAGACGAGAGACAGCGTGAAGGGCAATTTGCCCGCTGCTGCTGGCGCGCTTTCTGACTCCGGCGTTTTCACAGCGAGTTTCCGCGGCGATCGAGAGAGATGTGTTCGTGTTTACCAGAGCGTGCGTGACACCTTGCTTGTCTACTTAGTTAGTAAGCGAATGTTTACAACTTTATACGGCCCATTAAACTAGTATCCTTGCTTCGTATAGCTCTCTACTAATTCGCTATCACGATCGACGCTTCGCCTTTCGGGCGAAACCACGACATTTTTATTTTATTTTTTCACTGTGCCTTCTGGTAAATTGTAGTTTATCTACATTCAGGTGCATGTCTTCCTCGTATTTCTCTCACCGAAGGTTGCACTTAATGAGAATACCATATTGCGGAGTGGATAAACCTCGCACAGTTTACAGTCTTTGTGTCATTGATGTCTTAATGACACCCGTGTAAAATCAAACTAAGTGCACAATAAATACTCCGGAAATGTAATATTTACACGATAAACAAGCAATAGCTGCAATAGTAAGCGTAGTGGGAAAGTCTTCCTTCACATAGTCGACTTCCGCGGAAGCCACAAGAGCTTGGATGGCACTTATTTTACTAAGGTCATTTAACTTGTTCTCCAAGAAAGAACCGACAACACCAAGAGGAACGTTAAAGTCTCGCGAAGAACTGCTGCTTCTAAAAAGATACTCATAAATCAGTTGTGAAAAATACCGAAGTCAACAAAAGCCTACCATTTAACGAACAAGAAACGGCCAATCATCTCCTCGCGGCAGTACGTGACAAAAGGACCCCGTTATTGTTGGACAAGTGATTCAAGTGACTGAACTGTTCACTTTGTATTGTTTCTTGCAGTCTGATGAAATTCACTTTTCCTTTTCGCAAAACTTTTTCCACAGTAAGCCATACTGACGTAGTCATCCTTGCTACGTTTGAGTTCGCATGCTTTATTTGGGTATTTGTTTATTTAATCGAGCGTCTTTCATTCACGACTTCGTGCAATACGATTAGCGGGAGACTCAATGGAAACATGATTTACCAGGCAGCGGTGAGGCCTAATGACACGAAGTTTTCACACACATAGGGAACAACGTAATAAACTTCTACTACTACTCTCTCGTACTCGACTACGGAGTTTGGGATACCGACTGCTGTTGCCTGTTTGCAACAGGTCCACAATATAGCCAGAGCCAATGCGTTCGAAATCTACCTTTAATAATTTTTCTTACCCTAAAGGTAAACGCTAATTGAAATGCTCGAAATACGCCTGGGCAACGTAAACATCGCTTATCGATAGGCTTCCAAAGAACGGGAGTCATCAGATGGTGTCCACCGCAATCTGTTCGTTTGGGCTTTGTTGATTGCGCAAACCTTATGAGTGACGGGCGAAGATTCGGATGAAATTGGCAGGTGATTAGTAATTTCAATAAAACTACAAAAATGTTTGAGGAAGACTCAAAGGAAGACAAAAAAACATAAACAATCAAAACAAACTAAAAAACTAGTCGCGTACTCACATCGTCATCCTTGGTAGAATAGAGACTGAGACGAACATTTACAATCGTTCGCACAAGCTTCCCTGCAAGTCTGCGCGGCGACTCTGGATGTTCTGATGTACACTGCGCTTATTTCCGCGCCAATTCATATACGTATAACGTACCAACAGCAAAAAATGAAAAGCGAAGAAGAAAAATAAGCTAATTGGAACATCTATTTTTTTCCAGACATAAGGGAGTTTGATTCGCAAGATTTCCGGACAAGTCTTAAGCGTAGTAAGGACCCAAATTCACAATGCTGAACTTCAGTTAAGTAACTCGTTACGTATAGGTGAGGCTGAGAAAGCCGTAACGCAGTGTATTTTTTTTCTATTTGTTCATGTTTTCAGTTATACTGTACTGATGTTTAATATATTTATTTTTTTAGTTGTAGATCTAAAATCCCTAGTAACTTCGGAGATTGCTTTCCTGACGTTTGGTGGCTATGTTCTGGTTGCCCTATTCTTGAAAGCAACCGTGTTTATAGCCGCGCCATAATAGCAGCACAAATGAGAACTTCAGAAGGAAACGCTAAGAAGGAGCACAAAAGCGAGAAGCATTCCTATTTATCGCAGCTCACTTGTGTACTCAGTTATATGCTTACTGCAACTGAATGAAAAAGAAAGGTTCTTCTGAGAAATGGAAATGACAAAAAAATGACGCCAAGCTTGCTCAGCAACAGACGGTATATTACGCAGAGGAGGCAAATGGAACCTATTGAAGAGCCATCTTAATGACACGCTCTCCAGAGGTACTACAAGCCTCACTGTAAACAGACTGACCAATAAGCAGGTAGCTATAGGACGGACCGAAAGAGAGCTAGGTCACAAACGACCTCGCAAACCATCTACCTGCCACTTAAAAATGAGTATGAGAAAGAAGAAGAAATAAGGGAACCTTACTTCGGACTATCGCAACCGGACTTATACAGTGACTGCAGTCGAGATAAGGCACATACTCTTTAATTTAAATGGCAGATCTACCCCGGGTCCGGATGGCACCACAAATAAGCTTTTGCGAAACCTGAACGATGTTGCCATGGACATAATCACAATAAAAATTAACAGTCACTGGATATCCGGCACGGTCCCACCGGAATGGAGGGAGGCCAAGGTGACGTTTATACGAAAACCCGGCAAACCACTAACAAAAGAGAACCTCAGGCCCATATCACTTACATCATGTAGGGGCAACGTAGGCGAACATGCTATTCATAACAGGATAGTAGAACACACAGAAAACAAGGAGCTTTTCAGGCACAATCTCATAGGTTTTCGGAAGGCATTATCCACACAAGACGCCAAGTTCATATCATCATCATCATCATCGGCCTATATTTATGTCCACTGCATGACGAAGGCCTCTCCCTGCGATCTCCAATTACCCCTGTCTTGCGCTAGCGTATTCCAACTTGCGCTTGCGAATTTCCTAACTTCATCATCCCACCTGGTTTTCTGCCGTCCTCGACTGCGCTTCCCTTCTCTTGGTATGAATTCTGTAGCCCTAATGGTCCACCGGTTATCCATCCCACGCATTACATGGACTGCCAAGCTCCATTTCTTCCGCTTAATGTCAACTAGAATATCGTCTATCCCCGCTTGTTATCTGATCCACACCGCTCTCTTCCTGTCTCTTAACGTTACTCCTAAGAATTTTCGTTCCATCGCTCTTTGTGCGGTCCTTAACTTGTTCTCGAGCTTCTTTGTTAACCTTCAAGTTTCTGCCCCATATGTTAGCACCGGTAGAATGCAATGACTTTACACTTTTATTTTCAACGACAGTGGTAAGCTCCCGGTCAGGATTTGACAATGCCTGCCGTATGCACTCCAACCCAATTTTATTCTTCTGTAAATGTCTTTCTCATGATCAGGGTCCCTTGTGATTAATTGACCTAGATAAACGCATTCCTTTACAGACTCTAGATTCTGACTGGCGATCCTGAATTCTTGTTCCCTTGCCATGCTATTTAACATTATCTTTGTCTTCTGCATATTTATCTTCAACCCAATTCTTACACTTTCTTGATTAAGGTCCTCAATCATTTGTTGTAATTCGTCTCCATTGTTGCTGAATAGGACAATGTCATCTGCAAACCGAAGGTTGCTGAGATATTCGCCGTCGATCCACACTCCTAAGCCTGCCCAGTCTAAGAGCTTGAATACTTCTTCTAAGCATGCAGTGAATAGCATTGGAGAGATTATGTCTCCTTGCCTGGACCCCTTTCTTAATAGGTAACTTTCTACTTTTCTTGTGGAGAATCAAGGTAGCTGTGGAATCCTTTTAGATATTTGCTAAGATATTCACGTACGCCTCCTGTACTCATTGATTGCGCAATGCCTCTATGACTGTTGGTATCTCTACTGAATCAAATGCCTTTTCATAATCTATGAAGCTCATGATCAAACGTGCTATTATTGACGAACCTAGCAGGGAAGTAAAGGGCCTCCTGGGTCTGTATATTACCAAAACATTTGATAAGGTGGCACATAAACGTATCTTACATGAAATATCAACCTTGAACCTGGGGATCAAGTTTTACAATAATGTGGGGTCCTTTCTAGCTAATCGGAAAGCTCGGGTAAAACTCGGTGCAGTCACAGGCGGTCCATACAATTTAGGCAACAGCGGCACACCACAAGGTTCGGTATTGTCCCCACTCCTCTTTAGCATTTCCATGCACAGGCTCTCGGGGGAATTGGCAGAATACCGAGCTTGGGACACGTCATATACGCTGACGATATCACAGTGTGGGTCCCCAGGGGGTCACTCGCACTAGAGCAGACACTACAGGCAGCCGTGGACACCCCAGAATCCATTCTGAAAGGTGCCAGACTCAGGCTATCACCTAGTAAATCTCAGCTGCTGCTCTTTAGACAGGGGAGAGAGGGTGTTAGGAACCTTGCGCCTTTGGAAACTCTGTCAATCAAAATCACAGACAACATAGGATGGGTCAAACCCAGAGCAGACACAATTATAATTCTGGGTCTTCCCAGAATTATAATTGCATTACAGCTCCTTACGCAAGGAGCTGTAATGCTACGGCCCTAAACCGTCTCACAGGGCAGGCCAACAGTACTTTAAGGCTCCTGGGCAGGGTCTCAAATCAAAATGCAGGTCTTAAGGAGGACAATCTCATCAGAGCATATCAGGCATTCTTCATCAGTCATGTCATGTACATTTCATCATACCTGAACTGGGGGAAAGGAAACAAGGCGAAGCTAAACACACTTATACGCTCCGAACTCAAAAGAACTCTGGCACTTCCGCACGGAACGAGTACGAAACTCCTCAACAAGTTAGGACTTCATAACACTATAATTGAGCTCATTGAGGCTCACTCGATGTCACAAATTGCAAGACTCTCCAACACTAAGTCAGGGCTCAAAATTCTAGATGAAGTCGGAATACTGCCTCATGGAGGAGACGTCTCTAAGTTCAAACTACCGAAGGAGGTGGAGACCCAATTACTTGTGGACCCAATACCTAGAAATATTCATCCTGTCCACAACAAGGGCAGAAGGGACGCCAGGGCCAATTGCATTCTGGGTAAAATACACCAACCACAAAACTCAGCACTTTTTGTCGATGCAACTAGTTATGCAACGGGCAACCGCTACGCTATTGCCATGGTCGATGAGAACGGTAAATTAATCAGCGCGGCGTCACTAAGAAAGAGCTCAATTCATGCCAGCGAAGAAGCAAGCATAGCAATTCCATTTACAATGAGAAGAAGCTCCACGATTTTCTCAGCCGGCTTCGTCTCAGCCGGCTTCGTCTCTATGGAAGCACACAAGTTACTTATACACAGTCTTAATACTCATAATTACGAGCAACTGGATGTCTCACACCTAGTCTGGTTTCCGGCTCATCAGGGCCACTCGGTCAGCCCGAATGGCTGCAATCCCCAGGAGCACGCTCACTCTGCTGTGCGAGATCGCAACTGCCGCGCATCAGATCAGGAACTGCTCCAGGATGACTGCGGCTCCTACAAAGACCCACTTGGTACTTTTCACGAGATCACCTCACACTTTGAGGACGGCAGGAAATTTTTTCCTCCCCCCCCCTTATCAGAAGCGCCACCAAGCATTAAGAAGGATTCAAACGAAACCTTATCCCACACCTTTCGTGCTTAAGAAAATTGACCAGTATTTTCCCGCGAAATGTAAACGCTGTAGACACACTTCGTGTCTATTTGATCATATTGATGCGGAACTGGCTGTGCCCCAACCAAAGGGCTTCGGATCTCAACACTGAGGAGGACTGGAGTCGGCGCATATCCAGCGAAGTCCTCCAAGATTAACTCCTAGGCGTCCGGAGAGCTCACTACTTCGGGAAAGCCTTTGGCCTACCGGTGCCTACGAGGGTGGAGCCACCGACTTAGCCTCGTGGCTTTTGCCCTCGGTCCCTAGTTTCTTTGGACCAAAATAAAGTTCTTACCATGCCATATGCCATGTGCGCCCGCTCGTATCTCCTGAAGTTGACTAAACTTACCAAACAGAAAGGCTGCCGGAAACCATGTTGTGCTAACGCCACGTGTGAGCAGCACACCGTTGCAGTTTAGCTGAAATACATGATTTCGGTTGTTGTGAGCATGAAGGCACGCTTGATTTGAAATCAAAATGGAACCTTTGTACAAAGGCAGTAACATGAAGCAGCAATCATATTGTCTCTGCGACACTAGCAACATTTTTTCTTTAATTCAAATGGGGTGACTTTGCTTTTAGCCCTGTGTAACACTGAAGTTTACCGAGCCATTAGTATCTTACAGCGTTACGACACTTTATCTCAGAATAAATGTCTTTTAGAAAAATCACAATGCCTCAAGTACAATTATCTCTAGAAGGTATTGAAATTTCTGTCATTGTGCTTTTCTTAACACCATTTCTCTTCTCGGCGATGTTTGTTTCAGTTTCCTAAATATTAGGCAGAAATATTCTGTATTGAATCTCAATAGTAAAACGGGCGGCGTTTCAATGCCGACTCAGAAAAAAAGACACTATTGTGAAACTATAGCACTCGGATGACGAGGCACGAAGAAAAAGGACACGTACACATGTTTCATAATCCCAATGCTTAGTTTCACAAAGATGAAATACGAACTAGGCAATTCTCGGTCCTGTTGCAAGCACGACATTGTTCTCAAGGACAACAGAGCTCGCGCTCATGTTTCATCGCTTCAGCGATTGATTTCGATGGCCAAGACTTTTTCCAATATCTTATGTGCTTGTGAGTATAGCAGACCGCTTCAGGGCTGTACACAATAAGGTACCCAAGAATAAATACACCATAATGAACTCGCATACAAAGTATGGCTCTTCTTTCCTTCAGTCTCATTCCTCACAGTGTAGCATATAAGCGAACATACGCCGGGTGCGCACTGCATTTCCATAAAGAGCTTTATGTTTTTCATACTAGGTACTTCTTGTTAAAGATAATAAAAATTGTAGTACAACGTTAACCCCTTTAGCAACAAGAAAAGACAGTAATTGTTCATTAGTTTGATTTTTGAGTGAATTACATAAAATACACGTGTAGTGGTGCAGGCAACTCCAAGGAAGCACTGCAAGCGAGGGAGTGGGGTCGTCAGCTGTAAGCAAACGAAAAAGCAATTATTAACAGCGAAGCTGTTTAATCCAGCCGTAATTTGTGGTTCGTATCAAGAAACTAAGAAGAAATAAAAAAGTTCTCTTGCCGAGGCAGGTTTCGAACCCGCGTACACCCGGTTCCAAGGCGAGCGTGGTAACCACTAGGCCATACATCTTTTTTTTTTCATGATATTTAATACATTCACGTGTCATCCAATAAAACATTCACAAATTGTGCATAGTCATAGAATGGTGGGTACAATGAGCCACACACAAAAAAAAACAGAAGAGGCACTGTTCCGCTTTAAAAGGGTGGTAAGGCTAAGCACCTCACCAAAATGGGGTACCAGTCCGGTTGAACATCAAGTCCATCATAAACATGCTTTAGGTGCACAGTCATCTGGATGAAATTTACTCTTGTAGGTACAACCGGTTCGGCGTTGCGGTCCATCATTCGCGTCTTCCACAGACTGTGCATTCCCATGAGAAAGAACACGTCGAAAGGTACACTGTCATCAGAGGTCGGCAGCAGATATCGCACTGTATGGGGGTTGATTTCAAAGTCCGTTGGAGGATGTCTCAAAATAGAATGGCATCTTTGCAGCCAATAAAACAGTGTTCAATTGTCTCGGGCACATCACAAAGACGACAATTAACAGAAGGCACAAATATACCCTTTTCTGTAACCATGTTTTTACCGGCAAAGTTCACTATGAAGTTTGTAAAAGAATGTTTTGCAGCATGGGGATGTATACATTTTACGAACTCGCTGTAGTACATCGTGGCCTGGCCATTCAATGTATAGTGATCGGTAAAATGGAGGCGGAAATAGCATGGACAGTAAATCTTTGTATAATCTTTTACACGACACGGAGTACAAGTATTCAGTGGAAAACCGAACTGTCAGGAAACGAACCGCCAAATAAACCTCCTGCATGAACCCCAACAAGCATAAAGGCGAAGAAAAATTTGAAGAAACAACTAAATCAGGTAATGCATCAACAAGTGTGACTTGCATGAATGACCGAATTATAGGATGCGAAGTATCGCGAAAAAAGAAGAAACGAGACACTATTTGCCGCACGTAAAGATGCACTAAGCCGAGCCCACCCTCACTAACTGGTCTAAAAATATTGTCTCGCCTCATGGGCTCGAAAGTGGAAGACCATATGAAAGTTGCAAAAATTTGGTGAAAGCGTTGGATGTAGAGCCTGTCACAGTGAATAACTTGCAATACGTAGTAAATTTTAGTTGCCAAAAACTTATTGCAGGCTTCAGCCCTTCCGAAAATAGAAAGTCGGTATGGAATGAATGTCTGAGCGTAACTTTGCAAGGCTGAAACCCGTTCTTTCCAATAGTGCGCGCTTAATTAATATGCGTCTAGCGGCACGCCAAGATACGTTGGCGGAACATGAGTCCACTTAATGCCTGCAAACTTTTCTGGCTAATAACACCAGGAGCCGAACCATAAGCCTAAGCTTTTCGAGGAGTTCATTTGTGCTCCTGATACGCTGCCAAATTTCTCTATTGTAGCTACAACCTTTTCAACACTGGGCTTATCTGTGCATAAAAACGCTAGATCATCTGCGTAAGCTAACACCTTAACCTCATTACCCAGTATGTTGAAGCCATCGATGGAACTTGACTGAATTACGCTTAAGCATAGTGGTTCCAGGTAAAGGGCGAAGAGGCCATACATCTTTCCTTTTAACCACTAGGCCATACATCTACATTCTCCGGAAAACTAGGCCATACAGCTATGGTTGCGGAGCATGCATACATTTAGGCGATTCATATGATTGCATTCGAACGTTGGTGTCTTCGTCCACAGCTGGCGCGTTCGCACGCTCGTGCTCGGTAGGTGAAGAGGTTTTGCGCGCTATGAGAACCAGAGAGAGAGACGCATTCACGGAGCGGGTCTGGTGGAACGCATTGTCGGCATTGCAACGCGGTGTCGGTGTTGCAAGTTGCGCTATGCAACGCGCAGTGATGGCCGTAAGTGATGGCCGTAACCCGCGAAAATGAATTATCATCATGAGTAATAACATAGTCCCTCAATACTTTTAAGTCCCTCAATACAAAGCTATTAAGGGACCATGGTAATAAGATGAACGTGCGCACTTTCGGAAAAAGCTGGGGATGACTTTGGTAGTGCTTAGGCTACCACAAATACTTCGCCGTAGCCATAGCAACCACCAACGCTACATGCGTTGAGCTGACCTTGAGGCAATATCTATCTAAGCCTGTGCCCGGCGGCGCTCGATTAGTAGAAGCCATGGCACGCCCAAAGGTAGTCCGTACTCCCGATCACCCAGCTTCGCTGTTTCAAGCGTTGCGCGGCCGAGTTCAAGGTTAAGACCTTTTTTTTCACTTTTGATGTATTCATGCAATAGCGGAACATAGCTGAATCCATCAGCAACAATAACGGCATGGTGATGCCTCACTCATGGACATGCGTGCGTGAGGCATCACCGTCAGTTTTTTTTTTCTTTTGCACCGAACATCACAGATTAGAAGCCTAGTCCCCTCCATCAGCAGTTCAACATGTTTTAATAAAAGCTACAAATATCTACAATTCAAGAATTAAATTATGGGGTTTTACGTGCCACAATGACGATCTGATTATGAGGCACGCCGTAGTTTGGACCACCTGGGATTCTTTAACCTGCACCTAAATCTAAGTACACGGGTGTTTTCGCCCCCATCGAAATGTGGCCGCCGTGGCCGGGATTCGATCCCGCGACCGCGTGCTCAGCAGCCCAACACATAGCCACTGAGCAACCACGGCGAGTTAAATATGTACGATCAAACGCCTCTGTATTGATGTGCTTAGGAGCTCGGAAATCCTTCGTTTTACACATCAATGTATTAAAAAGATTGCGCACCGAAACGCTTGCAATACAACAGATACGTTTGTAAAACATGACTAGAAAAAATATTTACCGATCAGGTTGATACTTTCCTTCTACACACGCAGTTTGACGCGATGGGATATTGCGGTCACTCATGACAGAATTGAAAATGTGCAACATGTCGTAAGGACAGACTGCCATCGCTTATATTTCTGCACAGCTTACACTCACAGCGGTGAAACTGAGTGCAACAAACTCAGCACCAAGACCACTGAAGAACAAATAGAAATGGGTACAAACCACTCGAGCCTAGCTCGATCAGCCCGCACATAAATCGATAGTGTTTTTTTTTTTTGCGGGGAGAAGAGAAGGGCCGGCGAGGAGGTCGCTGAAGTGGACGTCATTTCGCCAGCTCCAATTTTATGAGTGCATCGGTGCGAAACGACCACCTATATCCGCACGCTTTGGAAATGCATGTGCTAGCACTTATTCCTCACAGAGTCCACCGGTGCTGGTCTATCGTTTAAGACTTCTGTTAGAGATAGATGGAATAGTCGGAATAGTTGGGATAATTAGTTTACATGGCTAGTTATTACAGCTCGCCACAGCCCTCTTAGTTAGCGTCACATGCGAACGGGTGCGTGAGGATCGTTGGGCCTATCAAGTTTTGCTTCATTGATGGCCAGTCGGGGTAGCGGCGCTCGTCAAAGTGTTTGGCGAGGAGCAGAAGCAGGGGTAAAGCTAGATAGCCACTGCGGAGTCCGTGCCTTCCTGCGCGGTTGTGTTGTGGTATCGACCAGGGCACTCTGTTACCGGAGCTCAGTGGCGGCGCCACATGCGTGCGTTCGTTTGAAATCAATATATCAGCTATCGAGGACGAATAAATTCCTTCGTTTTAAAGGCAAATTTGTTAGAGTAGTCTTTATAGCAGAGGCGGTCAAAATACATAGGGAAGATAGAAACCCAGCAAGGACATACGGAAATCTTTGTTACAGAGGTAATTTTGTTGTAGAGGCCGTTGGCTGCGTGAACAAATGCAACACTGCCGACGTTACGTTTTGAAGTTTCAAGCAATGCGAGCAGGTGCAAAACCTTGTCATGCAGTGTCTCTGAAAGTAGTAGTCTACAGTATAGTAACAAAACAACACTACAATGGCACTGCCCTCACCCACCGTAGTGCATAGCTGATATGGCGTTGCCCTGCTGAGCACGAGGTCGTGGGTTCGAGCCCTGGTCATGGCGACCGAATGTAGATAAAGCCAAATTACGAAAACGCCCGTGTACTATGCTTTGGTTGCGCGTTAAACAGCCCCAGGTGTTCTAAATTTATCCGGAGTCCCTTACTATGGCGCGCCTCGTAATCGTATCGTGATTATGGCGCGTACAACACAACAACATAAACAATTAATAGCATTAGGTGGCCACCAGCGTCTATGCAGACCTCCTACGTATATCCGCAGAGAGCTTCGCTTTCCGCGTCAATCGAGTGCGCCGTGGGATTCATTGCAAAGTGATTTGTTGACCGGAATAAGAAGCTATAGTCAATATTTCCTTAGTAGTGTAGTAAAGCGAAGAGCTGTTACCATGAAATCGCAATGTAATTGCGTCTCGAGGGTTAGTTGGAATCAGAGTAGATGGCCTGTTGTACAACACAGACCCTACATTACGCTTCTCACCACACGTCAAGATAGAACGGGCTTTAGACACATTCTTGCGTCATTTACGCCTCGATGTGGCGTAAACACCCCGTTTTCTATGTCGCATACGAAAAGCAACTTCTTCAGAGTGCGTAAACTGTGGCACTCCAGAAGCCTCTGTAAAGCATATCGTCTGCAAACTGTTTGAAAAAATGATCAACAGGCGCCTAATCTGTTTCCTTGAAAGTAACAAACTACTTGACCCCTTCCAATGTGGTTTCAGGGAAGGTATGTCCACAACAGACCACCTTTTTCGCATTGAGTCTTATATCAGGGATGCATTTATAAATAAACAGTTCTGTCTTTCAGTGTTTCTTGACGTAGAGAAAGCTTAGGATACAACATGGCGCTACGGCATTCTTCGAGATCTTTCGACGATGGGTGTCCATGGCAACATGTTAAATGCAATCGAAAGTTACCTATCTAATCGCACATTCCGCGTAAGAGTAGGTAACGCTTTGTCTAAGTCATTTACCCAAGAGACCGGTGTGCCACAGGGAGGCGTGCTTAGTTGCACACTATTTATTGTAAAAATGAATTCCCTGCACACAGTCATTCCACGGACAATGTTTTATTCCGTTTATGTCGACGATGTGCAAATTGCCTTCAAGTCATGCAATATTGCCATCTGCGAGCGACAAGTGCAGCTTGTAATAAACAAATTGTCCAAATGGGCAGATGAGAACGGTTTTAAAGTAAACGCCCAGAAGAGCACTTGCGTACTCTTTACAAACAAGAGAGGCATAACGCCTGTCCCCAGTATACAAATCAAAGGAGATGCACTCTCTGTCAGCAGCGAGCATAAGTTTCTAGGCATTATTGTAGATTCCAAGCTTACATTTATTCCTCATATTAAGTATCTTAGGGCAAAATGCCTGAAGACAATGAACCTTTTAAAGCTTCTGTCGCGTACGACTTGGGGTTAGAGCACTGCACGGGCCGATTTTTGCGGCCCGGGCCCGGCCCGGGCCCGTTTTTACATTGGGTGGCCCACCCGAGCCCGATCAAAACTTTTATGGCGAGACCCGGCCGGCCCGGGCCCGCCGGGCCCGGAAATAATCTACGTTACCCGCCCGGCCCGGCCCGCCACCCCTTTACCTTAAGCCCGAGCCCGGCCCGAGCCCGACTCGAAACCGGCCCGAACCCGGCCCGAGACCGAAAAATACATGTTTTTCAGAGTTGAGATGCCCGTGAATAACTCGCAGAAAGCCCGAGCCCGGCCCGGGCCCAGCGTCAAAAAACCCGAGCCCGGCCCGGTCCCGGGTCAAAAAGCACACGCCGTGCCCGAGCCCGGCCCGAGCCCGTGAAAAAACTCCTCTACCCGGCCCGGCCCGGCCCACGGGCCGGGCCGGGCCCGGGCTTTCGGGTAAGCCCGAGCCCGTGCAGTGCTCTACTTGGGGTAGGGATCGACAGTGTCTGCTTAAATTGTATAAAAGTCTTGTCCTCTCACGCCTTGATTACGAGTCAATAATTTATAATTCTGCAACGCCAAGTGCATTAAAAATACTAGACCCCGTTCACCACTTAGGTATCCGTCTCGCGAGTGGTGCTTTCAGGACAAGTCCAATACAGAGCCTCTACGTAGAGTCTAATCAGTGGTCACTTCATCTGCGGCGGTCATACAGCAGTTTTACATATTTTCTCAAAGTGCAAGCGAATATTGAACGTCCGTCTTATTCAACTATAAACGATGTGACCGCGGCCACACTCTTCCATAATCGGCCTGCAGCGAGAAAGCCGTTCTCTTTGCGTGTGACGAATCTTAGCGAGGAAATGGGTGTTCCGCTGCTTGATCATCGTCCTATGGCCTCAGTGAAACTGTTACCTCCGTGGCAGTGGCAGCTCATAGATTGTGACACATCATTTATAGAAGTTACGAAACACGCACTAGAGGCACACATTAAAATGCCTTTCCTAGAACTTCAGTCCAAGTACTCGTGCACAGAGTATTACACAGACGCTTCTAAGTCACATGCCGGGGTTTCTTATGCAGCCGTCAGCCCATCCTTCTCGGAATCCGGTGTACTCCACCCGGAAACAAGTATCTTTACGGCTGAGTCCTATGCACTTTTATCAGCTGTAAAGCATATAAAGAAATCAAAACTTCAAAAGACTGTCATATATACAGACTCTCTCTCAAAGTGTCGTGAAAGCCTTGTTGTCACTCTGCAAACTAAGAAATCCTGTACTCATTGAGCTCTATACTGTTCTTTGTAGAGCTTACGCAACTAACCAGCATGTCATTATATGCTGGGTGCCTGGGCATAGAGGCATCGAGGGCAATGTTCTTGCCGACCAAATGGCCACATCAGTGACATCACCCGCTATCAACTCTACAGCTGCTGTTTCTGCAACAGATTTGAAACCTTTCTTGCGAAAGAAACTGCGAAGCCACTGGCAACGCTTGTGGGACACAGAAACAAGGAATATAAGCTTCATTTGATTAAGCCACAGTTAGGTTACTGGCCCCCCATAACTAAAACACGACGAACTGATGTCCTGTTCTGTCGCGTAAGAATAGGACATACATATGGCACCCACAGTTTTTTGCTTATCGGTGATGAACCACCAACCTGTGGTAGATGTGGTGAGAGGCTGACCGTCCTCCATGTCCTCGTGGAGTGTCGGGAAGCCGAAGCCGAGAGAAGGAAACATTTTCCTGTAGCATACCGCTACAATATCCCTCTGCATCCCATGATGTTTATTGGTGAAGAACCGCTTTTTAATGCCAAAGCACTCCTCGATTTTTTGAATGATGTTGTGCTACATGTTATTAGCCCAATATGTTCGTAGCGCATCCTCTCTCCAGAGGATGTTGCTGTGATAGTTTTTTATAGCACATGCCTCCAGGCCCTTGTGGTTCAAGGGCTTTGTTTAGGTAGTAGTGCTTCTTGTCAATTACTGTATCTTAAGTATTTTAAATATATTATTCTTCTTTCTCAATGAATTCCTCATTTTATAGTAGACATCATTAGTCATTGCCATGATTTTAGTACATGTATATTTTACGCACTTTACAGCGATTATTTTAGGCCCCTTTACAGCCACGTTTCATTTACTTCTCAAAATTCATTGCTCGACTGCACACTCACAAACACTGGCATGGCGCTCTTTAGCCATAAGTGGCCCTTGCGCCATAAAACACCACACATCATCATCATCAAAGCATATCGTCATCGAAGGCTCACAATTTGACCAACATCGGGAGACACCTCGTGGTCGTCTTGACACCTCAGATAGGCGGCGATTAGATTTTAAAAAATTTATTGGTCCACGTCCTTTCTTTATAAACAAAGCTAAGCTGGGAAATCCTTGCGCGGTATTCATGTGGTCAATGATTTAATTAATTTATGGTGAATAGTGCTATTTAAGTAATGCTAGTTATGCCTCGCTACAGCGCCTTTATGAGTTTGTTGTACGATTGACATTTTATGTGTTGTAGTGAGTTTTTCCGTATTTAATTCATTTTATTATCCTGACGGTGGTTTCGCGTCAGAATCTTTTTTTACGTTCGGCTTTGAATTGATGTATACAATTATAATGACATTGTCCTATTCAGCAACAATGGAGACGAATTGCAACAAATGATTGAGGACATTAATCGAGAAAGTGTAAGAATTGGGTTGAAGATGAATATGCAGAAGACGAAGATAATCTTCAATAACCTGGCAAGGGAACAAGAATTGAGGATCGCCAGTCAGCCTCTAGAGTCTGTAAAGCGGTACGTTTATCTAGGTCAATTACTCACAGGGGACCCTGATCACGAGAAAGAAATTTACAGAAGAATAAAATTGGGTTGGAGTGCATACGGCAGGCATTACCAAATCCTGACTGGAAGCTTACCACTGTTGTTGAAAAGAAAAGTGTACAATCATTGCATTCTACCGGTGCTAACATATGGGGCAGAAAAGAAACTTGGAGGTTAACAAAGAAGCTCGAGAACAAGTTAAGGACCGCAGAAAGAGCGATGGAACGAAAAATCTTAGGACTAACGTTAAGAGACAGGAAGAGAGCGGTGTGGATCAGAGAACAAACGGGGATAGCCGATATTCTAGTTGACATTAAGCGGAAGAAATGGAACTGGGCAGGCCATGTAATGCGTAGGATGGATAACCGGTGGACCATTAGGGTTACAGAATGGATACCAAGAGAAGGGAAGCGCAGTCGAGGTCGGCAGAAAACCAGATGGGATGATGAAGTTAGGAAATTTGCAGGCGCAAGTTGGAATACGCTAGCGCAAGACAGGGGTAATTGGAAATCGCAGGGAGAGGCCTTCGTCCTGCAGTGGACATAAAATATAGGCTGATGAAGATGATGATGAAGCTAATTATAAGAGGAGTAATTGTGCTTGTCACTGGTCATACGCTTTCTCGGCATTACGCATGTATCGACTTACAGTTGATATCAAGCCGTTTGTATAGTATAGAGTGTATTTAGTGAGTTTCACTGGGTGCGATTATGGAAGCTTTGTTTTTCTTCTTTGTCTGGTTATACTGTTCTGGGGAGCAGGGAAGACATTGATAGAACCGGATCTGTTACAGGCATAGGTAACTGTACAAGATAGGTGTATAGGTTGTATTGAAGAGAGAAACAAATAGGGGACATTGACAAAATGCGATACTAATAAATATTTTTAGATTACTTGTTTAGCTCAAGCAGGTGCCTGTCAGAGAGAGGGCGGAGAAAACGAGAGGAGAGGTAGATAGGTTAACTAGGCGTAGTTCGCATGATTACCCTACACGAGGAGACGTTGGTGGTGGAGCAAAAGCAGAGAGCGGAGCAATGTGTACAGATTGAGCATCTGCGCTAGGCAAGTCGTAGCTCTTCCATAGCAAATACAGAAGTGCTTTTTCTCAGGTACTACCAAAGCAATCGTGTGACTTCCTGGTCTGATGAAGGGTGAAAGCAGGCTCCCGGCCACCTACATTCAGTAAGGGCTCGACCGTCTAGTCTGCCTGATACAAACCGGAGTTTCCGGCGTTGTTCCTCCTGATGGGAACAGCGGCAGAAAAGTAGCTCGTTGGTCTCCACACATGCGCATGGAACCTAGATGATAAAATCTGCCATTCTGGTGCCATAGTAGCATGGTTAATTGAGGGTTGCAAGTATAAATATTGTTACTACGGGGGGATGAATTCAGGCGGGGAACATGTCAAAGCTGCATATTTCGAGGAAGATGATTATCTTGTTACTGATATTTCGCTTCACTTACTTCATTTCCATTTAATAACTACAGATGGCCCGACAGCTTAATCTCAGCTTTGTGTGGTGCCTGACGTGATCATTTCATGTAAGTGAATGAATTTTTCTTTTATACCTAGATCGAACAAAGACACGCCGTCGATCGTATAGGAATAAATGCTGAGACGTTAGATATAATCGGAAATTATGTGCTGAATGGACTCCTACTGCATTGCATTTTCGTTACACTCTGCCCTGCACCCGAGCTCTTGCCCCGGCCTTCTATTAATGGGAATTCATGACGTATTAAAAACTAGTGCCTGTACACGATGAACAAGCGCAAGAAGCTGCGACGGTAGCTAACCAATGTGTCGGCTCTGAATCTATGTTACCAAGTCTTATTGCTTCATGTATAGAATAGTGGAACGCACTGATTGTAACCCTTGTCATTACACGCCCATGTACCCTGCACAGGGTGCACGGTAAAGACCCCAAGAGGCCAAATTTATTATTTCCATATTTTCATTAAATAAACAAGTAATTCCCCCTATGCTTTCCTTGTCATTCTTGGCTTTGCGTGTTGTTGATATACGAAAGGACAAGGTGTCTGGAACTAGCTCTAAGATCTTCCATTCCGAGTTTACGCTGCTTACAACGTTCTCTGAGCTGCACACAGATATGTTATCGGTGGAATTCGGCGCCAGTGAATGTTGGTTCTGATCCTCTTGCTTTCGTGTAGTTTTTTCCTGTATAACCTAAATGGCCTGGACCCTCCGATTACCTTGACCAAAAAGAAAGGAAAAGTAGAAGCACGCAAGCAGACGATCAAAAAAATGCATGACTGCGCTTCGCAGGAACTTCCGTATTCTGGATACCCACTCCGGACACCTTATTTACGGCTGACGTTGTTGACGAGGCGACCGCAGCAACGCTTATTGCAATAAGTAGTCACACCGCCGTGACTTTTTGTCCGTGTCCCACAGTGCGGATCGACCCATTTACATTGGTGCCTCGCTGTTGCAACGTCCCATCTGTTCACGTTCACCACCTTTCACGTTCATGTCCTAACCTCGTTCCATTCGTAAATCAAACGGCTTAAATAATCACAAACTTGGCCACATTGCAACGGGAGAACTTGAATGATCCTGCGAAGGCTTTGTTGATCACAACGTCTTCTCTTACCAGCGAAGAGATTTATTTATTTATTTATTTATTTATTTATTTATTTATTTATTTATTTATTTATTTATTTATTTATTTATTTATTTATTTATTTATTTATTTATTACACACACTACCACGAGGCATTACAGTGGGGGAGGAATCAATTCACACCTACCTTGGTTCACCACAAGAAAAGTAGAAAGTTGCCTATCAAGAAATGGGTCAAGCAAGGAGACACAATCTCTCCAATGCTATTTACTGCGTGCTTAGAAGTGTTCAAGCTAGAGCCCTGCACGGGCCCGATTTTTCAGCCCGGCCCGGGCCCGTTTTTACGTTGGGCTGCCCACCCGAGCCCGACCAAACGTTTTATGGCGAGACCCGGGCCCGGCCCGGGCCCGAAAATAATCTACGTTACCCGCCCGGCCCGGCCCGCCACCCCTATGTGTTAGGCCCGAGCCCGGCCCGAGCCCGGCTCGAAACCGGCTCGAACCCGGCCCGAGACCGAAAAAGATCACCGAGCGGCATTAAAAAAATAAAATAAAGAAGATATTTAAAGGAATTTATTCTTAAGGCATAAATACATGTCATATGCAATTATGAATACCATTTGAGCGTTCTGAACGCAAATACGAGCGCGCGAAGTTGCACGAATGACCCTGCCGAGCAGTATCCCCAGCAGTTTCCGATGGCCCGACCTTGATGCGGCCCAATCCACTTCAATTGCAGCGCCTTTTCCACGTCGGGCGCCTCACTGCAAAGCATGCGCCGCCTCAGCCGCTCGTTCCACTCAGCCGAAGCGCTGCCACGACCGGTCGTGAGCGCAGCGCATGGATGGAGTAAATGGAGAAAGAAAGCTTCTTGTTCCTCCATGCTGCAGCGTAATGCGCTGCTCCGTGGCGGCCGGTTGAGAACATGCGTGCTATCATGGATGGACGCAGTGCCATATTTCAGCCGTGTGACGAATTATCCTAACTTACCAGTCATCGTTTTACCAATTCGCCTTTGAAGAATCAGCTAGTCGCGAACGCGCTTGCACCGCGCTGAAAGTTTTAATTACAGTGATTTAGGTAAATAATACAATGGCGTCCTTTGGTTTGAGGTGACTTCGGTCTGTCTGGACTTTTACATTCTGTTCAAACAGCGCAAAATACGAAGAAAGAAGAAAAGGGAAGAACGCAGGAGTAGCGCTGCTAGCTTCCCGCTGCGCCGGGGCAACAGGTTTTCACAGAGTCGAGACGCGCGAGGATCACTCGCTGCATGTTACATGCACACCGCCAGAAAGTCCGAGCCCGGCCCGGTCCCGCGTCAAAATACCCGAGCCTGGCCCAGGCCCGGGTCAAAAAGCACATGCCGTGCCCGAGCCCGGCCCGAGCACGTGAAAAAACTGCTCTATTGCTCTGAAAAATCCCGAGCCCAGTGCAGTGCTCTAGTTCAAGCTATTAGGCTTATCTGATAAGACTTAGGAGTGAGTATGAACGGCGGATATATAAATAACCTTCGGTTTCCAGATGACATTGTCTTGTTCAGCAACACTGAAGATGAATTGCAAAAAATTACTGAGGACTATTAACCGAGAAAGTGTAAGAGCATTGTTTATACATATTATGAAGAAGACAAACATAATGTTCAATAGCCTGGCCAGCGAAGAATTCAGGATTGCCACGCAGCCTCTAGAGCAGTGTTGAACGGACGGCGTTCCTCGAACTAGTTCCTTTTGGGAGGAACGCCACCGTTCCGTTAAAGATCGGTGGAACTGTAACGGTAACTCGTTAGGTTTACGAAGGAACGGCAGAGGGAACGGCGTTGCTTCTGCAAACGATCCACGGCATTGAACAGACGCACGCATGTACGCAACACATCATGCAGGGCAGATGGGCGACTGCGTGAGGCGCAAAGAACTACCGCTTGCTTGTCACGTGATTATTGTAAATTGTTTTGTAAGTTCTCCTTTATATACATTTTTTTATGACTAGGTTTCAAGATTATCACTTCCCTCAGCATCCTGTAGTTTTTATTTCCGTGCCGGCCTCTCGCTGAGTGCCATATGCGTTGCACTTGTAATAGACGAGCACCAAATTTGCAGTTAGGCATGTCTGGAGTGGTGTCGGGTGCTCCTTGAAAAAATTCGTCTTGGAGCGTTTGCTTGGATTCTTTTAGTGGAACGAGCACCGAGTGGCATTCTTGTTTAAGGCGCAGCAAATTCCGGTAAGGGACCGACATCTGGTTTGTCACAGAGGTGGGACGAAATGAAAAATAAATCATAAAACATAAAACAGGTACATATCGATGGTTCCACTTATGGTTGATGATAGATATGACATCAGAGCACAGGTTTAATACAGTAAATAGCTAATCAAGTGTTAGGAGTATTTAGAAACAATTAAGGAAAGTATTATTGCCGTACACCAAAGCACACTATCGTACACTTTAGATACCACCGCATCAGTACAAGTTCACGTGAAACTTCAGGACCAGAAGTGACGTCATCAGTGACGTCCCACTTAAACGACGGGTAACCGCTCGTTACTTCTTAAAATAAAAAGGGGCCAGTAAGAGGTACACTACATCTGACACAGAGTAAACGCCTGCCTAACACAGCGGAGGGGTGACGTCACTCCCTCCTCTCTCGCTTGTCTTCTCCAGGCGCGCACCTGCTCCGTCGCTCGCTTGCGCGCGCTGCCGCACCTTACATGCGCTCAAGTCAGTGGCGGAGGGCGCGTAAGGTGCGCTTCATGCGCCGTCCGCTAGGGGGCTACGCGTCGCGCCCCTTCGCTCCTTCGCCCGCTCCTTTGTGCGTGGCGGTTACTCGCCAGTTCAGTTCGCTTGCTCCTCCGACTTTGATTTACCGAACAGCAGGGTACACCAACGCCGAGGTGCGAGTGCCACTAGCAGACGTGCACCTAAGTCAAGGATTAGGGTCGTTTCTCACTTTTTATCTCCAGATAATATGCTGCCGGCGACGTTCAAATTCGTATGATATACGTAGTTCGATGTGAGCTTTAAATTGCTCACTTTATTTCGCCTCAGGATTATCCGACATTGTATTTCAATTAAACAGATCGAATGTAACGTTAATGTAACGACACGTTCCAATGTTCGAACTGTAACTGGAACGCGTTCCTTTCGCATTAAAGGAACTTGTAACGGGAACTCGCTTAAATAGTGGGAAGGAACTAGGAACGAGCTTTCGTTCCTGTTTTAGAGGAACGTGTACAACACTGCTCTAGAGTTTTTGCAGGAGCACGTTTATCTAGGACAATTACTTACATTGGACCCTGATCGTGAGAAATAAATTTACAGAACAATAAGGATTGATTGGAGTGCATATGGCAGGAACTATCAAATACTGACTGGGAGCTAATTACTGTCGTTGGAAATAAAAGTGTACAATCAATCATTGGCACTCTACAAACGCTATTATGTAGGGCAGGAACTTCGATGTTTACAAAGGAGCTGGAAAACTTGTTCAGAACCGCGTAAAGAGTGATTGGAACGAACAATGTGAGCAGTAACGTCAAGAGACAGGAAAAGAGTGGTGTCGATCGGAGAGCAAATGGTAATAGCCGGTATTGTAGTCCACACTACTAGAACAAAATGGCGCTCGTAACGGTAACTAATGCGTAGGGTAGATAACCATTGTCCCATTAGAGTTACAGAATTAATGGCTAAGGGTAGGGATGCACTTTCGAGGACGGCCTCAATCAAACACGTGAAGCAGGATGTGGCACGGCACTAATTTCGTAGCCAGCTTATTGCGAACACATTTAAATAATTTCTACGCCACCATAAAAAAGTGCCCTTATAAAAACGGTGTGACTGATCCGTCACCACTTAGCGAAGCAAACGGGAACGCACAGAAAACATATTTGGAATTCCATGTATTAACTGACCGGAAGTAAACTGAAGTTATAAATTGTTTTACACTAAAAATGTTAGTGCTCACTTGGTAATCCGAATCGCACTTCGAAAATCCAAAGCCACATAAAATGCGTACCTTCAGCATGTTTTGATTTCGTGCAGCATATAATTCTACGAAGGTAAAGGTCGGGTAATTCGTGACGTGTGTTCCTAGTAACTAGAGAATAGTCACTGTAAAGAACAAATGATTTTCACGTACACTATCAGAACAACCAAAACTCTACCACCGGCTATTAACTAGAATGTTGGGTGGGGTAGATTTAACGGAAGAGCCGCAATGTTTTGACCATATGAGATGTTCGTGTTGGAAACGCAATCATTACTGCAACACGAGGCCATGTTCTGTGATGATTCTTTTAATTTACCTTTCTTGTTGGCGCTTCATCGCACAATGTAGAGCACCCCCCCATAGGAGCATCCAAACAACGGAACGGATAAGGCAGTCAGTGGAAGATATTCTTTAAAGATATTCATCCTAGGCAGATATTCCTTGCAGACCTCGACCTTTCATCTCAAAGTCCGATTGTGGACCGAGTGACCGGCAATTCGTTCTACCATGGCTGAGATCGTAGGCGTGAACACTGCGAATTGCGCAAGAGAATCTTTGTTAGAGTTGTGCCGTCGTGTTTTCCACAAATATATTTCCCAAGTTCGCAGAATAATACTCACTTAAACAGTAGCGTTTTCTGTGCACGAAGGGTTCAAGTGCTCCGTTGCTTTCAACACATATGAAGTCTAGCCTGGCGGCCCTGTACCCTGCTCAGTATCCTCACATATGCAAGCGGCTTTTCATGACAGGTGGTCCGAGAACCACAGACGGCCATAGCAGCTACACATTACCTCGTAATCAAACTAACGAGTTGCCGTCCTCTTCGCTGTCGGCAACGTGTACACTCTCATATGGCTACATTAGATAACGCAGTGCGTGCTACGGCGCTGTTTGGTACGGCGGCTTGCAGGCCCCTCCAGTGGAAATGGAGCGTGTAGGTTTCGTTCCCCTAATCCCACGGAGTGTGATGAGGCAATGAGCTACAATTATGTTAACCGGCCAATGATTTATTGGCTGTGATCTGCATATGTAAATAAACGAAACGAAGCATAAGAAGTAAGAGTCTATTCGCTGACTCTGCGTATCTGTGTAAAAAAATCAAGGGCTATTTTAGTTGTACAGAAGCCTGCGATGTTTTTTTGCTTTTTTTACAACATGAAATGTGTAACTTTTTTGGGTGCTTAAAATAAGAAATTGCAAGACGTTCTCAGATTGGTCGGAAGATTTAAGGTCGTAAAAATGCGCTTAACAGCCGTTGCAGCAGGAAGTGTGGTATTGATCCATGAACAACTTGCATGGCTCATTAGCCGTTACCTACAGTAAAAAAGAAAAAAAAACTACTTCAAACGCATTCATTAAGAATTAACGAAGCTTCCATGAACATTGCATGAGTACTGCATATGTACCAAAGTATAAAAAGAGAACTGCGTTGCTAGTTTCCTTATCGTAAGTTTTTTTTATCGGGTGAAATACGTAATCTGCACCAGATAACGCTACTTCGCTCTATGCATTTGTACGAGCTACATTCCTCGAAAAAAAAAAAAGATGACTTCGTTGCTTGCACTTCTTGCCCTTAAAGTAATTGATGTTGATTCGAAGCAAATATATTGTGGTGTGTAATAACTATTATTCTTTAGTGTCTCATTCTGCATTTAATTTATATATTTACGTATACATAATGCCAGCAGGAGGTAGCGGGCCTAGGAGAACAGGGTCACCCGAACAGTAATTTTTTATTCTTCCTCTTTCTTCACTTAGCCACATAGGTCCACGCCTCGAGCGCTACATGCTTTCCTCTCCCCCAGTGAAGCGCCGATATCGTTGCGAGGGAAATAGTGTCGTAGTTTGCCCACATGGACCATGTCAGTCGTTCTGCCAAGCGGAAGTACACTGTCAATCTCGTTGTTGACCGGAGACACCTTGCTCTGGATCATGTAGGAACCTTACATAACGAAGCTCAGTTCGCTTTTGTTCCATGGTGCCATGGTGTTTCTTACAGTGCTGACTCTCCGATTTGAACGTCGGTCACAATAAATGTGCGGTCGTAGAAGATCTGGTTTTTCATTGACGTATTTCCGTCACGGAAATACGTCAGCTTACAATGTACACGAACATAATACAAAGAAAGAAACCAGAAGAAAAAGTTCCACAAGCATGGAAAATTTGGAAATCGAACCCACGACCTCTCGGTCCGCGACGATAGATCGCCGAGCGTTTAACCTATTGCGCCACAAACGCATTTGCAGAGAGCTACACAGACGCGCCTTATATATCTAACACTCCTCCGTGTACCCGCACTCTTGCTCGGGGCGGTGCCGCCGCCTACGAGCAGAAAAGAGAAGTACTGCATTATGACACTAACGCGCACCGACAGTGAACGCTTCGGTGGTCTCAGCACTACGACGCCTCGATGCCAGCATTCGAAGGGACGCTGGCATCAAGAAGCACTACCAACGCCACCTAGGTGGCGTTCACCGTACTCAGCACAGCGGAGCGTGGCCTCCGCAATTAGCTCTGAAAATGTTTCTGAAGTTGATCGCGGAGGCTGCAATTACGACGCGCTGTACGCGCTGATTTGACTCGGTGACGATTCAGTTACGTGCTTTGTCTTGCGCGTTGTATTAGTGTGTCAGTTACGTGCTTCGTCTTTCGCGTTGTGCAGCTTTCAGGTTGCCTTTTTTTGTTTCCTCTCCAACGTTCTCTTTACTGTTTTGGAGGAGCTGAGGATATGACGTAATCGTGCAGAATAAAGAACTTGGTGGGCAGCGGGTTACCTCGCCTGGAGTATGGAATTCTTCGATTATGCCAGAAAGATGTTGCGTCCACATTTTTTGAGGTTGTTCGTTTATTTTGCACTTATGACAGGTGACTACTGTTAGGTTAGCGCACACATTCATCAAATTGCTCTATGGATGCTGAGGAGAAGTAAAAAGCTCGTGAATTTGATTATGTATTAGGAAATGCTTGAACTTCCGCGCTGTGAAGCCTGTGCCATGGGCTGGATAAATCCTGCACCGAAAATGCTCTTCAGGCAGGAAATGTACCCGTCGCTACTCTCATCTTTACGGACAAAATCCCACACATATCGAGTTGCATGACTCGTGACTAAATGAGTGTATTTCTAGGTGTATCCGTATCCCGAGAGTTTGCCAATCGTATCAGTAGCAATTATGTCTAAATGTTGCTCAACGGGCGGTAAGGCTTCAAGAGAACCAACTATCTTGTTTTAGTTTTGTTGTACTTTAGACGAATGTCGCATTGTCGAGTGATGTTAGCGGCCTCAATTATTATGCCAGGCCAGTGGTATTGCGGAGTCTGTAGACTCAATATCTTTTTATTCAGACTTGACCAAAGCGTTCATGTGATTTCTTTAGAATTGTTAGCTCGACTGCTTCAAAAATGTATATTAACAGCGAAGCTGTTTAAGCCGGCCGTAATTTGTGGTGCTTATCATGAAACTACCAAGAAATAAAATAACTTTCTTGCCGAGGCGGAGTTCGGATCCGCCTATCCACGGTCACAAGGCGAGCGTCGTAACCACTAGGCTATACAGCCACGCTTGCAGAACATGCATTTAAGCGAACCATATGACTCCAGAGGACTTCAGAGGAAAGTTGAAATACGCAAACCATCACTATTTCAGCACTTCATTCCCCGACTTCATTACCAACAATTCACACAGGTTTTGGAGATACTTTCGCCCGCGTTCAGCTGTGTCACCCCAACGGTCTCTAGAAGATAAAACGATTGGAGCAAACACATTCAACAACCTTTTCTTATCAGTTTTTCACTTCAGATAATGGCTTACTTCCCTCTCTACCCTGCCCGCCTAAATCATCGATTCATTAAACAGAACTAGTGCCGGAGTTCTTAATCTACTGCTTAATCTTGACACCAAGAAAGCTAATGGGCCAGATAATATCCTGAATGAGTCTTTAAAAGTGTATGCGGAATGGTGCAGCCAATACCTTGCCTTGTGTACCGCAAATCACTCGCGTCCGCACAACTTCTAGATAATTGGAAAAAAGCGAAGGTAATTCCTATACATAAATCCAACGACATCAATGAACCTTCTAATTACAGGCCAATCTCACTTCTGCTCAATCCCCATCTCTATCAAAACATCTTGTAAAATATTGGAACACATTATCTTCAAACACATCACTATATTTCTCGAGCAAGAACATTTATTAATACCTCAACAACACGGCTTTAGAAGCGGCCTTTCAACGGTCACACAACTAAGCGAAGTGGTGCATGACCTTGCGCTCAACCTAAACAACCGAAGCCAGACAGACATGATCCTCCTCGACTTCAGTAAAGCATTTGATTGTGTAAGCCATGTTAAACTAGTTGCAAAACTACAGGCTACGATCGGGGATAGTCAGATTACTGCATAGATAAATAAAAAAATCACAGCATATCCATGGGGTGAATGATGATGAGTGGGCGAAGCTCCGGAGGGAATCATCGGATCTCCCGCTTAAGGGGACGCTAGCACAAACGCGTTAGAAACGTGCAGTACTCTCTAGTAAGGGGGAGCGGCCACAGCGTCTTACGCAGCCATTTACACATGCCGGAACGTGCACCGCGTTTGCCGATGCCATCACATGACTGCTGAGAGAGTATACCCCCCGTATTCATAAACGCTCCTCGACTTGAACTTGACTTGCCACCGCCTTGGGCAGCGCGTTCGAAACACGTTGAAGGTAAGGCGGAGAGGCCACAGCGTCTTACACCAGCTTCTTACACGGGCCGTAACGCGCTAGCACAAACGCGTTAGAAACGCGCTGGAAACGCGGCCTTTCGTTAATGTTGGGTATTTATTTCCATCGTGGTGCTTGTGTCTATGTGCACTTCGTGGCGTCGTGGTTAGCGCCGCGCGTTCGGAAGCGAGGGGTCCCTGGTTCGATTCCGCGCTACGGACACAACTTTCGGAATTTTTTTTTCATAGAACGCCGCAAGCGTTCTCCAGAAGCCGGAAGCTGGCTTCCGGAACCGGAAGCGGAACCGGAAACGGAAGCGGAACCGGAAGTGGAACCAGAAGCGGAAGTCGGCTTCCGGTTATACTATACGTATACATATATATGTATATATGGGTATACATACATATACGGACACACAACGCCATCTATTGAGCAATTCATAAAACTAGACGTGGCTACCTACTACGACGGGGACGAACGGGTGCCGCTATAAGGAGCTTCCCCCCTAAAAATTGCCCCTACCTCCCCGAAGGGAATCGTGAGGAAATGCGAATGCATTTCTTGCGCCGAGAGTACACGGCGTAGTAATTTTAATGGCGTAAATTAATGACGAGACGAGGATTTGTACCATAACCATGACGTTGAAGCTACTGCAGTGACGTCACCTCCAGCGAGAGGTGTAATGCTCGGGTTGGATTGTATTGCACTTCTTGCTAGGGGTACCGTTGCCGTCAGACATTCGCCTTCACCGACTTCTGTCATCGCCTTGAGAGGCGCCAGCCAGCGAACGGTCGAGAGAGAGGCGCGCGCTTCACTCCATTTATATATACGTGCGAGCGAGCGAACGGGAGAGTGGGCCGCAGGGAGGAGAGAGAGCGAACGGCGAGAGAAGGAGCGGCGAAGCACTGCACCTACCCTCTCCTACACTCTCTCCACACACGCGGCAGCTCCGCCGAGTTCCCGCGATGCGAGCGCCCTCACACGTCAGAGCGCGCTCCTCCTCTCCACTCACTCTCCGCTACTCCGCCCGCACCACAGTGCTCCGGTTGCTAGGGGCGAGGATAAGCGCGCGCCCGCAGCTGTTGCTATGGGAGAGAGTGTGAGAGCGGAGAGATAACACCTGCCGGCGCGCGGACACTGACAGACGCCTGACATGCCCCGACTAAGAAATGCATTCGCATTTAAAAAACTTCTTATCGCATCGAACACAGCATGTTATTTTAGATAGCACCCCTTCCGGGTCTGCAGCTGTCACCTCCGGTTTTCCCCAAGGGTCAGTAATGGGCCCATTGCTATTTTTGATCTTTCTTAATGACATTACAGCTAACATTGAATGTCACATTAAGCTCTTCGCTGTTTATTGCATTATTTATGAAGAAATTGTCAGTTACGAAGACAACTTATTATTAAACAGAGCACTCGACTTGGTGTACAATTGGTGTAAAGAATGGCAAATGTCAATTAACGCCACTAAATCTGTATGCATGTCCTTTACAACATAAAAGAAGCCCTAGCAATTTTCTTACGCTCTCGGTGGCACTTGCCTGAATAAAGTAAGTAACCACAAATACCTAGGTTTGATATTCACTTCGGACCTTTCTTGGAACTTACATATTCATAATATTACCTCCGTCACATTACGCAAACTTTTTTTTCTTAGACGATGTTTGCGCCTTGCACCGAAGCACACGAGACTACTAGCTTATACAACTGTTGTTCGCTCCGTCTTAGAATACGCTAACATCATCTGGTTTTCGCACACATGAACATATCAAAACTACAAAAGGTGCAAAGAAAAGCTGGGAGATTCATCTTTAACAACTACCGGCCCTATGACTCCCCTACAAACCTCTTAGCTGATGTAGGCCTTAAAACACTATCTGTTAGGGCCAGGCAAGCCCGTTTAACATTCATCTACCAACTAATACACGGCACTTATAAGATGGACCGAGCTAAGTACGTTACTTTGTCTACATCACGTCTATCGCGAAATAAGCAGCCATTTACACTAAGCCAGTACAGTGTTCGCAATGACACGTTCAAGTTTTCACTTTTCCGTCGTGCTATCAAAGAATGGAATGTCCTCAACTCAGACATAGGTTCCTCTCCGTCCCTTTCATCGTTGATCATCCTACTAGAAACATCAAACACAGAAGATGCCACTCAACACACCCACACATATTGACTGTAATACTTGTTCCTACGCTTGGAATTTCTGCATTTCCAGCCCCAAACTTGTCGCTTTTGTGCTATTATCTGTTAGCTGTATAACTTCTGTAATCTTACAAGGGTCATATATTCGCTATCTTTATGTAAGTTGTAGTAATACTATATTTGTTACTCAGAAATATTGGTATAGTAACCAAAAGTATTATAATTCAAATCGTCATTGGTGGTTTTTGCAGTAGTTAAGGAAGCTTTTCCCCTTTTCTTTTTTTTTCTTTTACTGTACCATGTACCTGCATGTTTCTTTTTGTAAAAATGTCACAGTTTCGCCCTAAGGGCGAAGCAATGAATGCGATAGCAACACAGCAATGTCATACGAAGTAAGGTGAGCGGCTTTGGTAGCAATATGAATTGTAGTAAACATGAGCTGATTAAGTAAGCAGGTGTGCTGCGGCGTAAGTAGACCGACATGAAGAGAGACTCGATGACCACGAGAAGGCGCGTGTGAAACGGTGGTGTTGATGAGAAGCGCTTACCGTGGGCAGCGCGTGCGAAGGGACACACCTGTAGTGCTGCACTTCCGATCTGGGCAGCATTGCATGTGTAGCGTGCGTTGGAAAATGTGGCCCGACTATTACTAACTGAATGAACAAGCGAGGTGTGAGCGCGCACAAACAAACATGAATAGATCACACTGAATGACTGCAGCCAACGACTGTCAAAACGCTGGCAGCGAGCGCATACGCCGTGCAGCGGGCGAAGGTACGTGTGGTCTATCGCTTCAACGGAAACTGAGCGGCGAATGCACGGCGCATAAAGGTCAGAGCCGTGTGGAGATAAGAGACGGTGCGCGCGAGCGAGCGACGAGCGCGGTTGTTGGCAGAGTAGAAGTGCGCCCCCCCCCCCCCCCCCCCTTGCGCTCCCTCCGGCGCTGGCTTCCCGCTTCCTTGCTTGCGCGTGGGTGATTGAGTGCGTTCGCTCTCCGTGATAGCGCGCGTCCCCGCACGCTTCCGCTCGGGCATACGGCGCGCGGCGAAGATTTTATCTATAGGGAACCTCACGGCGACGGGACGACGACGGCGACGGCAGAAATCCGGTTGAAGTGTCCATATAATTGCTATCGCAATAAAACTGTCTAATACAATACCCACCTGCTTTGGTCCTCACTGAGACAGGCAGTATCGCAAATAAATAATATGATTGCGTTCCAACGTCGTCCGTCTTCGTCCACAGCTGGCGCGTTCGTACGCTTGTGCTCTGTGAGGTGAAGAGGTTTTGCGCGCTATGAGACCAAGAGAGAGAGAGAGACGCACTCACAGAGCGGGTCTCCTGGAACGCGGGGTCGGCATTGGAACGCGGTGTCGGTGTTGCAAGCTGCGCTATGCAACGCGCAGTGATGGCTGTAAGTCCGAAACGCGCGTAAAGAAATTATCATCATCATGAGTAATAAGATGAAACGTTCGCGCGAACTTCCGGAAAATGCTTGGCTATGATCACCCAGCTTCGCTGTTTCAAGCGTTGCGCGGCCGAGTGCAAGGTTAAGCGCTTTTTTTTTCTATGTCCTTCCTCATGACGATGGTCATGGTATTTGCAGTTGCAAATTTTCCTTGGGGGTGTTCATGACTGTATTGCTTAAGTTATTTATTGGAAAGACCTTTAACCCCCAATGGAGCTCATGAAAGGGCTTTGGCTTCAGTTGGCTGCCCTTTCGGTGCATGTTACGATGTCGTACATCGACAGCTTCAGCGAATATCAGAAAAGACGGTCGTGGGGTTTTGTATTATTTTTTACTTATTGGAGAGCGGCGTGATCTGTGGCAACATTGAATTGTTTGCCGTGTATGTAGCAATAATACTTATGAACGGCGTCCACGATCGCCAGGCATTCTCGTTCAGTAATTGAAAATTTGATTGGATGTTTCCAGAGCTTTTTAGAGTAATATGCAATAGGATGTTCTTTTCGCTCATCGTCCTTGTGCTTCAAAAGGGCACCAATTCCTTCACTAGAAGCACCAGACTAGAGTGTACATGGCTTAGAAGCATTGAAGAATCGGAGTACCGGTTGTTCTTTAAGGTGATGCATTAGAAACTTGAACGCCTCCTCGCATTCGGTTGATCATTCGCAATTTACATCTTTTTGTAACAGACTGGTAAGCGGCAGTACCATGACGCTGAAATGAGGTATGTACTCTCGATAGATGTGGACAGTGCCCAAAAAGCGCCGTACCTCTTTTGTTCACGAAGGCCTTGGGAACTGAAGGATAATATCAAGGTTGTTATGCTTCGGCGACACCACGCCTGCAGAAACTCTGCCCGAAGTATTCAATACACCGTTGAAAAATGCCATTTCTTAGGCTTCAGCTTCATGGGTACTGCTTTCAAGGTCTATAGTAGCGCTTCGAGATGCGTTATGGGGTTCTAAAATATCTCTAAATACGAATAGTAGTTCAGTACGCGTTCGAGGCGGTGCTTTGTAATGACAAATTTCAAAGGTCTTTGAAACGATGCTGGTGCGTTTAAGCAAAAAGGCATGACCAACCATTCATACCTCGTCGTTATAAAAGCAGTCTTGTGAATGTCATTAGGCGCGCTATATAGCCTTAGGCAATGCCAAACTGTTTCTATTCAATTTCAGCAATCAGCCCTCTCGATTATTCAAAAACCTTTCGGGCCACCGCCACGTGGATTATCTATCACGTGACGTCACGAAAACTCCGAAAACTCCCCATGTGATTTGACAGGTACACACTTATTTTTCATGATTAAATCAACCAAATAAAAATGATCGTTACCGGTTTTACACCTTTTTACCATTAGCCCTCAGCTATTGGTCAAAAGATTTCGGGATGCACCCACTTCGCCTGTCTGTCACGCGACGTCACAAAATGTGGCCACGAAAACTGAACACGTCGAAAGGACGTTTACACATTAGAGATACATTATTATGCCAAACAAAACTGAATTCTTTTCGGTATAGCCATAAAATAAATTTATTTGCATGTAATAAAAATTTTTGCGTGGGAGGTTGTCGAGCTCTTTCGGTACGTTTATGACATTTCTCTACCAACAGTTCTTCACTGAGAATATCCTTTAGCAGCATTTTTAGCCTTTCGTTGTCCTCCGCCGCGATTTTCTACCAGCCATCGTAAGTGAAGTAAGAAAAAGTTGTCGCAGTTTCACCTGAACGGCGAAGCATCAATTGCGATAGCAAATTTGTAGAGAGCTATACGGAGTAATGATATTAGCTTTATCAGCTGTATAAACTTCGACATGCAGCAGCACCGGCAACACGCAGAACTGTTGTCGACGCCGTCGGCGTTTTGCCCGCGTTCGCTCAAAATGCGTGCGGCGTTGGTGACTGTTGCCGGAGCCTCTGATATAAATAGGCACTTGGTGCCGCAGCTAAACGTCGCCTCTCTTCCCTCCCCCTCCTCCACGGCCTCTCGAGCGTCGGAAGAAGGCGCGTTTGCTCTACATATATGGTGATTGTAAAGGAGGAAAGAGACGCCTACTTTTGCAGCCCTTAAGCGAGCACGGCGCAGAACGCGCATTTGTTCTCCGCCGTGCGTTCACTCCCCGTGAAAGCGCGCGCCCCTCGCGCCCTTTCACTCGCACATACAGCGTTCGGCGCGCGGCGACGATTTCATCTCCATTGACGTCATACGGAACCTCACGGCGACGGCGACGGCGACGACGACGCCGACGGCAGAAATCTGCTTTTGAGTGTCCATATAATTGCTATCGCAATAAAAAGCGGGGCAATCGCAGACCCTGGCACCACCCTCCTCACCTGGATATCTAATTTCACTGCGCTAGAACGGCCCCACCGAAACCTTCTCCACTGCCACCTGCTCCTCGCCTCTTGTCAGCCAATTCTATAAGAGAAACTTGCAAAGATAGGCACTGCTATTTGTTTTGATAGCAAACACAAGTGACCTTGTATAAACGAGGAGAACGTTGTATTGGTCGCTCCACACAACGCTGCCCGGTGCTTACGTCGGCGGTTACGTAAATTTGAGGTAATGAGATTACAATAAAAGCGGACTAGAATTATTTTACGTTATAGGGGTTCAAATGTATCGCATGCACCAACACCCTGATGTCACGTCCAAGCTAGAGAAGAACTGCCAACGGTTGTCTAATACATCATCGATGCGTGGCAATTGTTCACAGTCCGGCACTGTTATAGTGTTTAACTTGCGGTGCTAAACACATAGGCGAGTATAGCCTCCAGGTGGTCGAGGCCCACATGGAAGAAGGGTTCTTTAGGGATATCAATTGGTTGAAGCAAACCAGCAGGAGGCATAGCAAGCGTCTTCCCGCGCTGACACAGGTCGCAAGAAGCGACACAACGGCGCACAGAACAATAAATGCCGGGCCAGAAGAAGCGGCGCCGAAGGCGGTCGTAAGTACGAGTGATGCCCAAATGTCCAGCAGTAGGAGCGTCGCGAAATTGCTGAAGCAGGGCCAGTCGAAAGTGCTTTGGAACGACTAGGAGGAGCTCCGGGCCATCAGGATGAACGCTACGACGGTATAAATTTCCATCGCGCAAGGTGAACATCCGCATGGATGGGTCATTAGGCGAGGAGCGTAGGCGTTCCATAAGTGTTCGAAGAACAGGATCTTGGCGTTGCTCGTCGCTAATATGGAGAAAGCTGGAGAGGGACAGAATACTGATGTCCGAGTCTGCATCGGTGTCATCCGGTTGATCCACGGGATTGCGGGACAGGCAGTCGGAGTCCTGTATGCAGGCGCCCTAACTTATACACAATAGAAAAAGTATATTGTTGTAGGCGCAATGTCCAACGTGCAAGTCGTCCAGTTGGGTCTTTCAAAGTAGAGAGCCAGCAGAGGGCGTGATGATAGGTTACGACGCAGAAGCTCTGACCAAAAACGTACGGCCAAAATTTCGCGACCGCCCATACGAGCCCGAGACATTCCCTTTAAGTGATGAAGTAATTTCGCTCGGGCGTGAAAAGAATTAAGGCGGCTGGAGTAAGCGATGACACGGCCTTGGCCCCGTTGACATTGAGCTTTGCGTCTGGGAGCGAGCGGCCGGAGAAATCTGGTAGGTGCTCGTACGGCGCACCGAGGATAGAGATTGAATGCCCAAACTCGCTATTTCCTCCCACATGAACGCTTGTATAAGCGAGATAGTGGGCACGCTTTCCCGACAGTCGGAACGAACTGGATGCGGAGCCATGGCCTCAAGCTCACGGCGAACGATACGCGTTATATCTTCCGGTCCTGTCGGCTGAACGAACCGCGGCGGGTCTTCGCACGAAGATGTTGCGGCGGTATTGGGCAATATGTCGAAATTTTGAGGGAGGCGGCGGCCTTTCGCTTGTTCGAAGCGCCGGAACTCCTTTATAATTTCATCCACAGTGGCACAATCCTTACACATCAGGAGATTGAAGGCATCGTCTGCAATACCTATTAGTATGCGACCGATCTTGTCTCCCTCAGTCATGTTGTTAGCAGCCTTGCGGCAGAGAGCCAGCACATCATGTATATACACGACAGGATTCTGTGGACGTCTGAGCGTCGCATGCAAGTTATTTTTTTGCTGACAACTGACGACCGACAGGTCTGCCAAACAGGTCTCGAATTTTTTCTTTGCAGACTTCCCAGCTTGTTAGGTTAGCTTCATGCGTATCGTACCATTGCTTCGCAGTTCCTCTCAGATAAAAGATCAGGTTTGCTAGCATCATTGTTGGATCCCACCTGTTGTTGGCGCACAGTCGCTCAGTACATCGGAAGCCAGTCCTGGACATCGGCGTTGTCCGTGCCACAAAATGTCCCCGGCTCCCGCGGATGAATGAGGATGACCGTTGGCATGGACTGCTGAGGCATTGTCGGTTGTGTCGGTTGATCTTCCATTGTGACGGCAGGAAGATGACGTCCGCTGTGAAGTTCCGTGAATGTACCCCGCACCTTCCACCAAAATGTTGCAGGAAGAAAGCAGGCCCATGAGTGTAGAAGAATGTATATTTGTAAGCGATGTATGAGGCTTTCAGGCAACGGTCAGAGTCTTTGTCTTCCTCTCGTTAGTGTCCCCGTCTTCTTTCTCTTCACCGTAACAATATATATAATATATATATATATATATGTAAATATTGTGGCGTACCTAACTAGAAGGGTAATAGCGCTAGGCTGTCCTTCTTTGGTCTTTGAGTAAGTAATGATGTTGTCGATGACCACATTGGATAATGTGCCCAAGCAAGGTTTCAGAATGTCGGTCACAATCTCCTGAAACCACGCGGGGGAGTTTTTACAACCAAATGGTAGGTGGTTGTACTCAAACAAGTCGAATGGGGTTATGGACGCGGTGTACTTTTTCGTTTCTTCACTTAGTGAAATCTGCCAAAAGTCCTTTGCTGAAATGCATTCGTGAAAAACATTGGAGACTTGCGGTTTCGCCAATGATGTCGTCGATTCTCGGCATTGGATAATGTATCAATTCAGTTTGACAATTGAGTGCGCGGTAGTCTGTGCAGAGGCGGGACGTTTCGTCTGCTTTTGCTGCAATACTTATAGGAGAAGCAAATTGGGATAGAGAAGGCCGAATGATACCAGCGTCCAACATTTCTAGGAATTCCTTTTTCAGCCACCCCTTTTTATCTGTGGACATATTATAGGGGGCTCTACGAACCACTGTTTTATCTGTGAGCTCGAAAGGAGCGACATGTGACTTCCTCGCTGGAGGATATCTCCCCATGCATGTAAGCTCTGGGTACTTTATCTTTATGTCTTCCTGGTTGAAAATAAGCCTTGATACTTTAGTTTCTGCACCAGGATCTTCTGTTCCTATGTTGTCTTCGGCCATTACTTGGTCGTCCCAATAGAGGTTTATCTCAAGTTTCTTTTTGTCTGGACGAGGAGAAAAGAAACTCGTGGGCGACATTGGCAATTGCCAATATGTCACTGGTAATGCAATGTTCTTGGACTTCAATAGTCTGGGTTGTCCATTCGCTCTACAAAGTCACTGACCCATCGTAGGCTTGGACACGCAACGTTCTGCCAGATTGCAGACGACCGGCGTCCACTTGGCTCTTGTTGATAACTGAGACATAATCCCACTGTCAACGAGGGCCTTCACTGCCATCTACCTTATGGGGGGATATAGTAACAATGACGACACTAAATTCACGGTCTCACTGTAGCTCTTTTTCTGGGGCTTGTGATCCACGGTAGTGAGTTTACATGGAAGTAGTGTGCCGTAAACTGCAATAACTGGTCCTTCATCATCATCACAGCCATGACAGACGCTTCCTAGGGCTTCGTTCATGAAGCTATCTTCACACTCAGATGACGGCAACGATTCTAGATGTTCACTCAGCTCATGAGGATCAAGTTGTTCTGATCTACCGCCAGACCATCTTCTCCATGTAATTGTTGGCACTGACGTCTGTAGACAGCTTAGAAGGTCATCAAATGTTCTTGGGCCTTTGAGCTGAACTTGACTACTCATGTTGATAGACAACCCTTGCGTTACCAAAGCTGCAGGAGACGGTATACCTTCATTTCTGCAGAATACAATAGGCGCCCCTCAAAACAGTACTCAAGCAGAGAGCCACATGTATATCCGAACCATAGGGCAGCATCCCATCTTTCTAATGCGTTGCCTTAGAAAATTTCTAAAAAACTGCTTTTACAAAATAGCAGCGCATATGCAAAATCTTTTTGTCATTGAAGAGCCACATATTCTTGTCACAGGCATACTCGGAAACCATATCCAGAAGTGCGAACTTTGCGAGTCTCCTTCAAAAACATCTGGCTCTAATAGTAGTTCTTGTGGTGATTTCTCTTGATTAAGTGGTTCGGCCAATGTTCTGATTATTTCACTTTGTTGCATCATGTGCCTTTGAAGCTGCTCTATGACAGTAAGGACCAGGGCCCGAATTCACAAAAACATTGTGCGCTAGAATTTTTCGTAAGAAATAATTTTAGCCAATCCGGATGCGAGACATATCATTAGCGAACGCGGCCAGCCAATGGCAAAGTGAACTTACGAAAGAAAAGCTTTGTGAATCTGGCCCCAGGTTCACCTCCGGACAGGCGTTTCCTCTTTGAGAGTGCCACGGCGTATAGGTTCCAAAACTAGTTCCCTCAGTGTCTGGAGCTGTAGATTCACTGCCACCGGTCCTGTTCTCACCCGGGCTTGGCGGCTGATTGCAGCTTCTTGCAGCCCCACGTTGATCGGCGTGGTAGAACTAACTTCGCGAGGAAGGTACGTCACTGGTTCACCGTGCACTTGGTGTCGGGTGAAAACAAGAGACTCTGATCGTGGTCGACGAAACATGTTACCTGGATGTCTGGTCTTCAAAAGATGACGGCTGCGTCAAAATGTAGCGTACCTAACAAAACGGCTATAGAAAAAGACAATCTCTGTGAGGCTGATTTCGTCTGCCATTTAGTCTTACGCCTTCATGCCAATTCTCTTAGCCCATTTCTTCTTTCATCCATCCAGCGCAGACTGCTTCACGTACACACACACACACACACACACACACACACACACACACACACACACACACACACACACACACACACACACACACATATATATATATATATATATATATATATATTATTTATGTAAGCTGCCCATTCATCGTAACACCTTAGAATGCTCTAATAGTAGTACCGTACACACAAGAAAAATCTATCTTTTTGTAGTTATCATTACTAAAAATGTTTCCTTCTTCGCATTTAATTTTTACTCGAGGTGTCCTTATTGAAAATGCATATCTATGCTGTTCGTTCACGGAACCAATGAGAGGCCTTTTACAGTGTTGCTTCGCAAACATATGCGATGGTAGCAGTTCTTCCCTCTCATAATGGGTGTATTGTGTGATGTGTACGCCTGCTGACGCATGAGAGAAAATTGATGCATCCAGAACGTGTTCTACGATATATCATATTCACCGTTATCCCCGTGAGTCGCCGTCTCGGAAATAGCACTACGGCTCTCAGTTCCGCTTGGTACGCAAGTGAGAAACAGGTAGAGGGAAATGACACCGATCGCGCATCTATTTTACTTTTTAAGCGAAGCTTCATTGGCTCACAAGTTTCGGTGGCGTTGTTGTCACGAAAAAACTCACGTGAGGCGCATACCCGCATTGGATATGCGCGTATGAGCCAGGGACAAAAAAGAGAGAAAAGAGAGAAACCGCGCCGGCGCCAGATCACGTGAAACGCGCGACCAATCAGGGTCATCTGGTGCGTCGCGGGGAGGGAAAGGGAAGGAAACGTGGTTGGCGCGCACTCCGCCGGCCTTCTCTCACCTCAGATCACTTTCGGCGTCCGCATGGGAAAGCTTGCGTAGTGCGTTTCGCCGAGACGCAGGCTGCATTTGAGCAACGGTTACGCGAACTCGATCGGGAAAGGGCTCGTCGTAGACATGCCAACTCTAGCGTGAGGGCTTCCGAAGCCCAGGCGAAACGTCAGCGTCGTCTTTCCCTCCAGGAACCCCACAATGGTGGTGCATGCCTCGGCAACGCTAGCGCCTACTTCCCTGGTGCGACGGCCAGATTTCCAGGCGAGTTTCTCAACGGGAACTTCGGAGCCAGCTGCAGTGCATGTGACCGGTTGTGGTTCGATCACAACGTGGTACTCGTCAGTGCAATTCGCTCCGAGGAACACCGCAGAAACACACGACAAGCTTCGCTTACCCCCATTTCCTCGACAGGGAAGGGGCTGCTGAAATTTTTAAACTTCCTAACTAAAGTATACCTGCACACCAAGCATAAAATCTAGTCAAGCTATTGTGCTGAATTGCCCAAAGTGAGTGTGACTGTAACAAGAGGGAGCGAAGCACTGTTACTTTTCTGTCAGTTCATTGAGTGCGTCCTCGATCTGCTCTTTACGCTAATGCTGCCACGTTGACATATCCTGAAACTACCCTTCGGGTACAGACAGCTTTCATTGTCGAGGAGTGGTGTCAAGGATCTAATTACTCGAATTTAGACCCACAACAGCGTTTTACGTTTTCCATCAGCTTTTATTTTGTTGCATATTTTTGTGCTGAATTCGTATCTTGAATTCGAAGAGCGGCAGATGCCATTGCTCACTTAGTTCTTCTAAAAGCTTTCGACACATTTAACTTTAAGAGAGTGACGCCGCCATTACAGACCTGAGATGATTTACTGTGACAGCAGCCTGGCGACTGGCCGCTCGAGGCACTTTGCTTAGATTGGCGGATTTCTTTTACGCTCGGAAAAACACTTTGATGTAGCTCGTATTGAGCAGCAGATAGCTGTTGATGGAGTTTTTCTTGTTGCTCTGCAATTTTCTTATTGGCAATTTCTATCTAAATATATTATTTGAGAAGTTGATTAAATAATTAAAATAATTATTTGATTAGGCGGAATGCAAAAACTTTTCTGAGTGTCTCCAAGCGACGGCAAACAACATTACCTTTGTTCTGTCCATCTGTACACGTGACATTTCCATATTTTTAAATATTGCTGCAGGATAGGTGGGGCATCCTCTTAATGAGAATGCCCTATGACTACGTATGACTGCTGAGATTTATGACTATGACTGTATAGCGAGCACTTAAGAGATAGTTTAACTGCATTTAAGGAGTAATAAAATTATTTAGGATTAAATTATTTCAGCCTGAATAAGACTCCTTAAGAGAAATGAGAGATAAGCAAGCTTATTGAGGAATAATGAAATAATATTGTTATTATATTAACAATAAAAAAGCCGGCAGATCCCACGCCCTGTGGTAATCGATGTTATGCGAAGCAGTGTGCGGGGCCTACCAAGTTAACGAAATGACCATGATAGCACCAAGACGTAGGCGGCGCTTTCATTACCTACATGAGACGCATCTCATGATATTCATGTCATGAGTCCTCAGGAGTGCCTTTATCTACACCTAAGATACCTTAAGGCGAGAGCCTTAGTCATGCTCATGACTATGACTTCGACAATCAATCTTAAGCCCTTTCCTTCACTTAGTACCACATCCAAACCCATTACATTTGTTTGTGAGTGTTAAACTTTTTTCGCAGAGTCATTGTCATTTTTGCTTGTCATGGTCATGACAATCACTTCTACCATAATCATCTAGTGTTATCGTCGCTTAGTACCATGTCCAAACCCATTTCAGTGGTTTTTGAGTGTTAATCTTGTTATGCTGAGTCATTGTAATTTTTGCTCAGTCATGCTCATGACTATCACTTCTACTATCATTCTTTAATGTTTCCTTCACTCCGTACCCACGTCCGAACACATTTCAGTCCTTTTTGAGTGTTAATATTTTTTCGCTAGTTCATTGTCATTTTAGTCGGCTGTTTCATGACCGTCATGACACGCATGTCATGATATTTCTCTCATGACCACTCATTTATGTTCGCCATACACTCTTGTCATACTATGCCAATTTTGGTACCTACCAATTTAACGAAACGACCATGAGAGCACCTAGACGTAGGCGGTTGTTTCATGACCTACATGACACGCATGTCATGGCATTCATGTAATGACCTATCATTTATGTTCGTCATACCGTCTTCTAATACTATGCCAATTTTAGTACACACCAAGGTAACGATATGGCCATACAGAGACGTAGGTGGCCAGATAGATAGATAGATTGATAGATAGATAGAAAGATATTGTCAAAGTGGCAAATGTCCGCCAAGAAATGCTTCGCATATAAATTTCGAGGACGTTTAAGCTTCACCTTTAAGAGTGGAACGCGGTAACATTGAAAGATCCCTGACAGCTTGTCACGCTTCCCGGCAACTATAGCTTTCTTTTTTCTCGACCTTCGCCTCCGCGCGCCGCTGCCGAGGAGGCGAGCGCCATCTGGAGGGTGTTTCTGCAAGGAACATACAGGGGCGCGCCGCTGAATGAATGGTAGAAATGCTGGAAAATGTGTTTGTCTTTGAGTTTACACGTAACAGAATTCTGTTTTCTCTTTTATTGAAATTACAATCCGACGCTATCATTTATCTAGGTTGTGTTAAGCCTTAGGATTTTTAACACGAAAGTGTTTTATGCCGGGGTCCACCAAGACTTCACTGACGTATTTCCGTCACGGAAATACGTCATAGAACATAATACAAAGAAAGAAACCAGAAGAAAAAGTTCCACAAACATGCAAAATTTGGAAATCGAACCCACGACCTCTCGGTCCGCGACGATAGATCGCTGAGCATTTAACCCATTGCGCCACAAACGCATTTGCAGAGAGCTACACAGACGCGCCTTATATATCTAACACTCCTCCGTGTACCCGCGGTCTTGCTCGGGGCGGTGCCGCCGCCTACGAGCAGAAAAGAGAAGTACTGCATTATGACACTAACGCGCACCGACAGTGAACGCTTCGGTGGTCTCAGCACTACGACGCCTCGATGCCAGCATTCGAAGGGACGCTGGCATCAAGAAGCACTACCAACGCCACCTAGGTGGCGTTGGTAGTGGCGTTCACCGTACTCAGCACAGCGGAGCGTGGCCTCCGCAATTAGCTCTGAAAATGTTTCTGAAGTTGATCGCGGAGGCTGCAATTACGACGCGCTGTACGCGCTGATTTGACTCGGTGACGATTCAGTTACGTGCTTTGTCTTGCGCGTTGTATTAGTGTGTCAGTTACGTGCTTCGTCTTTCGCGTTGTGCTAGCGTGTGCAGCGTAGTGCAGCTTCCATATGCACGACGGTTGCTCATGGTCATCGACGTTGGTAGTCGTGATGGAGGAGACGTGCCACCAGGCGTCAGCGTGGGTGCATCAACGCCTAAGGGCGCTTTAGCCACAAAACACCAATAGACATTATATATCAATGTGCAATAAACATTACACTACTTCTGTGAAGACACGTTTCACTTTCGTGTTCTATACCGATTCCTATATAAGTGGGATCAACCACATTTTTTGGACACATTTTACTTGAGAAGTTCAATTAGTTCACTAAAGCCTCTGCGCCACCCGGAGGGCCGGCGTATTCGGGGTGGTTTGTGATGATTTTCTCGGACGCCGGCACCGACACTGTCGCCGACGCTGGATTTTTTGTGACATGGCGCCTTTAACATATTCTTGTTGTTGTTGTTTCTGCAAAACACAGTACATTAACCATGCCTGCCAAAGCCACATTGAGCTTGACTGGCAGAGCCTGACAAGCAACATACAAACTGTTGCAAAGACAGCTGCAATATATAAAAATGTCACAGTTTCGCCCGAACGGCGAAGCATCAATTGCGACAAAATTAGTACAGAGCTATAGGGAGTAAGGATAGTAGTTCTATCGGCTGTATAAACTTGAACACATTCGCTTACTAACTTAATTAACAAGCATGGTGTCAGCGCGCACAAGCAAACATGAATAGACCACAGTCGATGACCGCAGACAACCGTGTCAAAATTCTGGCGTGAGCAAGCGCGGCAGCAGCAGCGAACGAAGGTTCGTGCGGTCTAACGCTTCAACGGAAACTGAGCGGCGACAGCACAGCGCATAGAACGGTAGGAGATGTGGGCAGATTCCTTTCAAGATATGGTGCGTGCGACCGCCCGCAGCCGCGCAAAGTATAAGTACGCAGCTTGCTGAGAGTAGAAGCCGCAAACCCTCTCTCTCGCGCTGCCTTCCCGCTTTCCTTTATTCGCGTGCGAGGTTGAGACGCCAGTTCCCCTTGCGCCTGGTCGCAAGATAAGCAGTTGGTGCCGCAATACAACGTCGCCTCCCTCCCTCCCTTCTATCCCCCCACGGCCTTTCGCGCGACGGAAGACGTCGCGTTCGCTCTCCGTGAAAGCGTGCGTCGCTCGCGCGCTTTCACTCGCACATACAGCATACGGCAGGCGGCGACGATTTTATTGCCCTTGGACTTTATACGCAACCTCACGGCGACGGCAGAAATCCGCTAGCTTGGTGTGTCCATATAATTGTTGTCGCAATAAAAAAACAAGACATTAGTATGAGAATAAAACCGCATATATACATCGATACGCACATATAATACAATTTACATACATGTACATATATACAAATATATTCATATATTTACTATTGATGTCTTACAAATCGCATTTGGCTCGTACAGTTTTCACCGTACTGTGTAATTAGTTTTTATGGTACAATTAAAGGAAATGCATGATCATTATATAAAACGGATTAGGTTTAAAACTGAAAATGCTCCAATAATTTCGTCCAATAACAATTATTGCGACTAATTAAGTTCACCAATTTGGTCATTGTAACAGGTCACTTCCATACTTACAGCACATTGAGTCATCCTTGATGCAGTGAGCCGGGGTGTGCTCAACTCCGCCCCTAAATCCATGATTCTTTGCATGAGTGTAAGCTGAGTGACTGGAAATAATGCTTATACGCGTAATCTGACAATTCACACTAGGCAGTTTCTGGAGTATTTTTGTTGTCGGCTGTGTCCCCGCGTTCCGCGCTAACATTGTTCGCTGACTACCATCGAGCTAACTCAAGTCAGCGAGACACTCGGGGTCTCCTACATAGCACCCCAGCTTAGAAGTAATCGGTGCCATCAATAGGCGAGGATGATTTTATATATCGACCATCGTATTTAGCCCACCGTAACTCTCATATTCCTGCGACGCTGATTGGTCATCAAGGTTGTCTTATTTTACGCTTTACTGCGTGAGCTTCGTTAGAATGCTTTCAGTGGTCACACGTGTGCCACCATATACGAAAAATATGCACATTCATTGGAACTTTTGACCACTGGTACAACCATCCACAGGTCCCTCCTAACATCGACAGAACATCGACGTAGGTGGCTTCGTTAGGCAATGTCACTATTCTCTACTACTTTAGTCAGCTTAACTAAATAAAGTACAGGGTTGAAATTGTACAAAAAAAACTTTTTTTCGGTCGTAATTGCTCTTTGCATTGGCCGACTGCCTTCGCTAGTGACATGTTAAGCATTAGGATTGGCTGTAACTTCATCTTACGAACAATTGTAGCGTAAGAGCTTTTTGATGAACACTGGTCCATGCAGGTTTCCCCTCTTGGCGCGTAGAAAGAAATGAACAATGACACATTACCTGCTTGAAAGTGCATAGCAAAAAACACGCAACGCTACAACTAGAGTGTAGCCAACCATTCCAACAAGTTACCTTCGGCTTCAATTTTGTCACCCTGTCAGTGTGCGAGTTGCCGTGTGCCTGTGTGTACGTTTGTTTGCATAATCACGTAACGCTTGTTTTTTCCTCGCGGAAGGAAGCGAACACGTTACTCGTTGTTAGGGTAATGAACCTCACTTGTGCCAGCTATACGTTCCGTCTTCTCCACTTAGTCTCCTGTCTTCGGGAGAATTAGTGTGGCGCGGTCTTCGCTAATTCAATAGCAGGAATCGAGTTCATGCAGCTCGCGTTCAATATTGCAAACCGAACGAGAGCAGGTAATGGTCAAAGCGCGGCACTCGAGATTTTACTGGGTGCCAGAAATATAAGCAAAGGCAAAGGAGTGGTCCCTACAGGTGGCTTTCTTTATTCATTTAATATTCCCTTTCTCCAGGAAGTCCAGCGCACTAAAATAAAAAACTAACCGGCACAAAATTAAGGGGAAGAACGTGTAGACTACATTTCTTACGAAGCCATACGTTATACATTTTTATTTTTTTTTATTCAAGAAAATACTGCCAGTCTAAATGCCAGACTTTAGGCGGGGTTTCTCCTTCCTTCCGACGAGAAGGAAGGAGAGGAGGCGTCGTTTAGCTGTGGCACCAGATGCGCATTTATATAAAAAAAAGTCACACCATCTTCCCGTAGGGGAACCCTGAGTAGTATGCGAAGCAGCCATGGGGTAGACTCAAGTTCCCATTAGTTTTCAGTTCGTCGTTTCCGTTAGGTTGAGGTGCGTAGCTACCGTTATATTTACCGTGCGTTGCGGGAGGAGAATGAGAAGAGCGGAGCGCGCGCGCGCGCGCGTCATTATACCGCGAGCTACAGTGGTGCCCTCCCAGAGGAGTATGCAGCGCCTACCGTCGCGCCTCGAACCTAAGCTGCTTCGCATTATCGCGCGCGGAGCCGCAGGTGTTGCCATTCGTTGCGCAATCCTGAGAGGAGAGGAGTGTCGGAGAGGAGAGGGGGAATGCACGAGATGAGAGGAGATGAGACAATGAGAGGAGGGGGAGGAGGATGCGCATGCGCAGTAGGGGTGTGGACGCCGCACGGCGGATGGATAGATGTAGAGAGGGAGGGAGTGACATAGCCCCGACCATGAGCTGCTTCGCATGTAAAAAGTTGCAAGGCGAGAAGGTGGTAAAGACTTCCGACGCTGCTCGACGAGTGTCCCGTTCAGATCTCTTCGAAAACCTCCGAGCCGCCCCCAGAGGCACCGGCAACAGTCACCAACACCGCGCGCGTTCGGTACGAACGCGGGGAAAACGCCGACGGCGTCGACAACAGTTCTGCACGTTGCTGGTGCTGCTGCATGTCCAAGTTTTTACAGCTCATAAAACTACTATTCTTACCCGTATAGCTCTCTACTAATTTGCTATCGCAATTGATGCTTCGCCTTTAGGGTAAAACTGCGACATTTTTTTGAACGCGTCGCGTGCGTCTATTTCAGACAACACACAAACACAAAGAATTGCAAGCATGAAACTTTTTGAACCATTACTGGGAACTCGGTTTCTGTATGTCTCCGTTGTGTGTGGTCTCCCTACTTTTCTGCCACCAAGCCTCCAACCGCCTCTTACTAATCTCTACGGCGTACATGTTTACTTCCCCCTGCTATCCCTGAACCCAAGGGCTTCAAGGAAATCAGAGGAGCCTAGACTGGCAGCTGGGTAGATTGCTTCACATTTCAATAAAACATGTTCCATCGTTTCCCTTGCTTTGCCGCAGTAAGCCCATGCGCCTTCGTCCTTGGTGTACCTCGCTTTATAACTGCGCGTTCTAAGGCATCCTGATCTCGCTTCGAAAAGTAAGGAGCTTTCATTTGAGTTATAAAGTTGTAAATTGTTCCTTTCCTGATTTCGTTTTGTTTTTTTCTTTTGAGGGGGTTAGTCATAGCAGGTTTCTTTTTCGTTGCCGCTTATCAAGGTCTATGTCTTAAGGACCCAAACTATCAGATATGTTGCCGTCGCACATCACCTTATGCAACACCCAATGCCACTCTGGCAATTTGTGCGTGTTTCCCGAAAATGATTTAGGAGCCCTGATCCTGACTACAAGGTGGAAACAATGCCGGCTAAGTAGTTCACATGTGGCGCACGCCTTTTCATTTGCTATATACAAGATCCGGAACCGAAAGGTGTTACGCAAGCAGCAACAACATTTAACTATCGAAAGTAGCACCGGTCTGTGGCGTCACTATATGGTCAGCGGCACCAGGGACGGTAATGCCGCTGGTGCCCCCCTCCCCTCCCAATTTTCTCGTTTCAAGCAACGAAGCACAATTTTATCCTCGTGGGTTGCTTCAGCGTGGAGTTTCTTGTGTATCTAATGACTAGAAATGTTTATTTCTTTCTTGAAATGTCCAAGGAAACGAGTGCAGCCCACAACTCCCAATTCAGCCCGACATCACATCGACAGCGCATCAGTACGCGGTTATTTTGTATTGACATGCAGAAAAACAGGAGTCTGAATTTTTTATTAGTTATATAAAAGAACACTTCTCAAAAAATAAACAAAACAAATAGTTTTCACCAGACGAATGTAGAGTATAACATGATAAAAATAAAACTGCACATAAAACACAAGTTCTGAAAAATGAACATAACAAATGTTTTTTTTTTTTCAAGCGAAGCTTGTATCGCGTTACAGATTTCCGTGGCGGCGTAGTCATGAAAAAAGTCACGTGTTGCTATAACCTTTATTGGATATGCGCGTATGAGCAAGGGACAAGAAATAAAGTAGGAAAGAAAGAAAAAGCAGGTGTGCGGATTGCTGCGCTGGTGCCGGATCACGTGGCGCCCGCGACCAATCAGGGTCGTTTGGTGAGTCGCGGGGAGGGAAAGGGAAGGGGGTTGGTGCGCGCTATACCGGGCTTCCCTCTTCTCAGATCAGTTTCGGTGGCCGGATGGGAAGGCGCCGCATGGTGCGTTTCGCCGAGGAGCAAGCTGCGTTGAAGCAATGGCGCTGCGAACTCGCTCGGGAAAGGACTCGTCGTCGACGTGCAGATTCTAGCGTGAGGGCTTCCGAAGCCCAGTTGAAACGTCAGCGAAGAGCCGTGGACCCAGAGTTGCGGGAGCGCGATGTTGAGGCCAAACGTCAGCGAAGAACCGCCGATCCTGAGTTTAGGGCGAACGAAGAGGAACGCTTGCGACAGCGTCGTCTTGCTACAAGCTTCGCTTACCATCATTTCCTCGACCGAGGAAGGTCTCTGATTTCTTTAATTGTGAGTTTTCACGTATCAAAACTTCGACCTGATCATTAGGCATGCCATAGTGAGGGACACCGGATTAATTTTAACCAGCTGAGATTTTTTGACGTGCAGCCAACGCAAGATAGGCGGTATTGTATTTAGCCTCCATCGTAATGCGGCCGCCACGGCCGGGATTTGATCCTTCGACCTCGTGCTTAGCAGCGTAACGCCGAAGTCATAAACAAATCTAGGTATACTTTAGGCAAAGTAAAGAACATTGATGTCTTTCTACGGTACCGAGGTAGTTATTAATTTACCAGCTATTTCATGCTTGCTAGTTCCTGCGTACGGGCGGCTTGTCCGCTGTACATTATTCCCTGTTGTTCTCACTTTCCATATGCCCGCGGGTCCTTTTGTGTTGAAATTACCGGCAAAAGTAGATAGGGGTCACTGGTCAAACCAAAATCGTTTTCAGGGCACTGCGCAGCTAGCTACATAATCTTATACGAGCCTACGCGCCTTTTCACGGGACCCTCATAGATCCGAGCGTTTAAATACACGAAATAACCTTTGCAAAAAGAATTCAGAAACATGGCACACATAAGTAAAACTGCTTGCAAAGCTTGATATAATGTACCAGAGAACGGCAGTTTTGAGATAGTATGGTCTGCCACAACCTCGAATTTTATGTCGGTGAAACACGCGTTAGGCGTATAGTAAAACATTGTACTGCTCTAATGAATGGCGGCTGTTTAAACTCTTAGAGATAGTCCTAAAATAAAAATGAAATATATTTTAGACCATAACACGGGGCAGTGACGGTATAGAGGGTCAAATTTCTTACGCAGGGATATTGTTTCGTGCGGTGCTTGTTGGAGTAAAAATTCGGCAGTGCGAGCCAGAAATCTTTTGAGAAGTAAAGTGTGAGTCGGGTTTATTTGTTGAAGTTGCGCGTCCCCGTGGTGAAGTGAAGGACTCGATGTCGAAAAGCAATCAGAATCAACATCCACTTGGCTCTTATTTCTCGCCTCACCTCTGCAATCTTAGCCGCTGGTTGGTACAGAAACAATCCTTAAGCTTGTTAATGCAAGGTTGTTTCGACTTATGTCAAATCATTATTTCGGCTAGCCCATTAACACTACACTAATACGATCACATCAGCACTATCTAGTAGATATGAGAAGTAACCGAGCGCTAGAGGAAAACTAATGAAGACGAAGCGGACGAGCTCTACCATTGCCATTGCATGTATAATTAGAAAACCTAATTTAGGATCGCCTCCGCAAACTTGGAAAGCGACGGGTCGTAACTCGTATATACGTACGAAGAAGGTACGGACGCCAGTTCTATCCCGTATACAGAGATGTTGCAGGCGTGTTAGGCAATCGCATTCCATCCTGGTATAACTCCATCCTCGCCCTGTATGCCTTGTGAGGGTATTCAGGCTATATCGCCGCTGTTAAGTATATAGGGCTCATGCGGAGCAATTGTCGGCAGACTTGCGAGGCTATAGGTCCACCTTTATCAAGCGACATCTCTCCTCTAATATGATCTAATATGGCTGGCTGTTCTATATGTCTGGATGTAGTATTCGGAATTCGGCAGGTTACAGAATGCGAACATTGCTTGGTAAACGCAGGTTTATTACTATTGCAAGAATGTTAGGGGAAGGTGCGCAATGAGACGCACTTATATCGGTCCCAATGGCGAGAAATGAATCACGGAGGTACGCAACCCTCTTGTAAATTGATCACACACCAGTTCAGAAGCACTGGGTGAGTCATTTATGGATCGCTGTTATGGAGGAGGGTGGGATGCGCAGGTTGAAGTGGTGTGGCCCGGGACTGACGGCTGATGCGGTGAATTCTTCGGCCGAATTGTGTGGCAGTGGCGGTGGTGGTGCATAGCCGTGGCTCCATGTACCGCAGTAGAGTAGCCAGGGGGTATGCGGCCTTCCCTTTCTGTTAGTATGCGGCCTTCCGAGCTCCCAGTTCCCAGCGGCCTTCCTCGCTCTCCCTGTCCTCGGCCAAGTGAGTGCATCCCCCTCCTCCCGAAAAGAAATTTCTGGTCACGCCACTGACGTGTCGTGAGAGGCTCCGCGGGCTCTACTGCACCTGACAAGTGGCGCTTGGACATATTACCGGCAGCTTTTGCACAGCTGTAGCTCTACCTGAAGCAAGCAATGTTACTCCTTATTGTTTCATATGCATGTCTATTGACATGCGTGTATGCGCGTTCATCTTAACATCTGCATTGATTGACTCCTCAAAAGGAATGTTTGCAAGAAATCCATGTTAGACATATTCAATGTGCTTTTTGTTCTGATATTAAACGCAGCTGGACTGCACTTAGTAGTAAAATAGTGCGCTTTCGATATTGACACATGCTTGATAGTGTGACAAGGGGTTTCTCTTCGATGACGGTGGGCAAACTAAGAGGATGCATTCATGTTATTAGTTATACATTCCGTTATATTATGATTACACAGCCCACATTGGGCTTTATGGGTCACGCTAGCAAAAGACGTTAGTCTGATAAAAGCAAATACTCAAAGCGCGCAGCATTTTGTCCCTAGATTATAATGATAGCATGTTTGTTCGCTTAACAGATTTATTCATTTACATGAATTTCAAATGCTGCCATCAAGTACAGTATGTTTCCGCGTTCTCAATAAATTTATATTGTTGTGAATTAATCACCGGTAACTATAGGTGAACCGCAAATGTTCAGCTATAAAGAAACACACTGCCAAACGCGGCACAGCCACATAAAACTAAAGTACAAACAATATATACATACAATACGAACGTTTCTCATACACTGACATATAGATCGCAGAAAAAAGTATTGCGCGACAAACAACATTTTACAAGCCCTTCACGGATGATCACTTTCGACTAGAGATCGAAGAAAAAAACAAATCAGTTTTCCCCGGCTTCGCAATGTCACACAAGAAAGGCAGCGCACTGATTTTGACATTTCAGAATGACAACCCCATTTCCAGTGAAGCTATTTTTTCGAACAGTTGAAATAGGAATTAATTTGCTTCGAAATAAGCCTGTAGGTTTTTTTAAGTAAACGGCCAGTCAGGAAGTCAGTTTCCCGATGCTTGAAAAACACGTTCCCCTTTGCGACTCATTTCAACGTCAAGGCCTTGTCCAGTCGCTTCGCAACGACTCACTGCGCTGTTTAGTACTCTTCTTACTCCGGCAGGAATGTTACCTAAAGTTGAACACCACCTTATCATCGCATATGTTTACTGCGACATTAGCTGTTCTCGCGGTAAATTTTGGCAAGGATTGGATTGAGTCAGTACATGCTTATGAATTTTTCTGCCACTTTGCAGCTGAAAAGGCCGATGAATTATGCTTCTATATCGCAATTAGTATGGTGATTTATTCTATGCCTGCTACCGCTCGGGGTATGTCGTATTTTTAATAGCGGAGCTGTTTCAGCCGGCCGTTAGTCCGTCCGTCGTCGACAAAAACTGTCTACCAATCCTGGCGGTAGAGCAGAAAAGGGTCCGAGCGCAATGGCACATACCCCTGTGAACAAGCAAAGCTGAGCCTGGCTTAGTCTAGCTAAGCATGGTTGGGACTACTTAAGCTTAGTGAGTCACCCATATCCAATCGATAGCCAATCAATAGCTAATTGATAATCGATCAATAATCAATTCCGGAACATGCTGGGGATAACTTGGTAGTGCTTAGCCTAGCCCAAATACGTAGGCAATATCTTGCGATAACCAATCGACAGCCAATCGATGGCTAATTGATAATCAATCAATAATAAAAAAATTCCCTAAAATGCTGCGGATGACTTGGTAGTGCTTACCCTCGCCCAATAGTCCAAGTTACTCCATCTCCCCGCTAAAGGGAACCATGTGTGGAATAAGTAATGAAAAACTTTGACTTCATGAGATTTTCAGCGCATGCGCCGGATGGAAGTGGTTCCCACTTCACGGGAATCCATCTGTGGATGAGAAGCAGCGGGGAGAGGTTTAGCTTGAGCGGGAGATGGTTTCGCGGCAGCGGCCCGAACGCTCTTCACGGCGCTGCACAGAAGAGAGAATGAGGTGCGCGCGCTCCGTCATTTTCATACCGCGGTACTACCATGGCGCCCACAGCGAAGTATGCAGTTGTCGCACCACCTGTCGCACGCGCCGCTCCGGATTCCTAGAGGAGAGAAAGGGGGAGCGTAGGAGAGGAGAGAGAGGGGAGGGGACGCGCATGCGCTGTGGGGGTGCGGGTCGCCGCGGGATGCAGGACCGACAAAGCCCGCGCCATAAGCTGCTTCGCATCTAAAAAAGCTTAGGAGCATCACAGCAGCGAACGCGAAACGGACACTGATTATGTTCCTCATACATGTTAATCGGAAGCAAGCTGATTCCTAAAATAGCAAGGTTTCAGAGTCTCGCACAGGGACGGGAGCGCGAAGTCAGCGACCAGGATCGTTCCGTGAACGCTGCGTCACCTTCGTAGTGGGGAGTAGATGAAAAGGAGCCCTTACGGGCAGCAGAAGCAGTGTCAGGCACCACCGTTAGTACTTCTCAGAATCGGAGACAACGTCCATGGTAGTGGTGTCTCGTGGCATTTTCTTGCATTTATTGGAGGGTGTCGCCGTTGGTTCTGGTGACGTAGAACTCTCCCAAGACAGAATTCTCTTGGCGTGTTGAGACGCTGTTGGTTAGCGCGTGTGTCTCTCCTCCACCGCTGCACTGATACTACTGGCAAACGCTGTCGTTGTCTTGACAACCGGCGTGATCCTCGACGGACCGGCCGACATGGCGTCCATTTGCGTCCTCGCAAATGGACGCCATGCGGCCAGCGTTCAGTGCTGTAGGACATGTAAGAAGCCGTTCTCGCTTTGATCGCGTAAACGGGGCGTCTAACGCAGGCTCCTCGTCATCTTCCGCGGCAGACGACGGCATTGTGGCAGGTAGCGTCTCGTTGCTCTCCTCGTCAGTAGAGGGAGAAGACGCAGAGTCGCTCGCACCGGCGGACGCTGGCGTCGGCACCTCTGGGGCACTTTCTTCTTCTCCTGGTTGATCGGGGTTTGCGTCTGAGCTGTTCCTTCAGGTGCGTTGTCCTCCGAAGCTGGTTGGGCGGGCGTTGCTGGTGCTATTGCAGCAGCAACGGGTACATCGGGAGCATCGAGATGACGAGCAGGAGGCCCCAAAATGACCTTCTGCGCGGCACTTGGAGCACACCCGCTTCATTCCTTTGTATTCCAGCATTACCCGAAAGCCAGTCACCATGATGAAATTCGGTGGAGGTTTTACCACCTCGAGCTTGACCAGTCGGCTACCAATGCTGATGTCCGTCCTGTCCTTGAAAACAACATCGGAAATGGTTCGGCACTTCCAAACGGTGCACGTGCAGCAGTCAGGACGTCTTCACCGACACAGGGTGGAAGACAATACACCGTCACATAAACCAATGGAGTGCCCATGCATTCCAGCGGTACGACCTTGCTGCCGACTAGCAGAGAACCTTTCGCCGCCATCTTGGCTGCCTGAGCCGCGGAGCGGACAGCTGCCAAAAAGTTGTTGCCACCGTGATGTTGCAGTTACTGCAATCCTCCGGCACCTACGACTTCTTCGACGGAGTCGATGGTGGCGTCAACCGGTGTTGAAACCGGTACATTGAAGAGAAAGCACTGGGCTTTCGTTGGGGGTGGCCCGGGTGCTGGTCTGTCCATGGCTAGGGTGCTTACACGCAACGCCGTTTTAAAACGGCGTTGCGTGTAACCTAACCTAACCACGACGCAATGCGTGGTGCCCCTGCAGGTTGGTGACGCGTTTCAGGATGCGCCGAGAACAAAACGAGATCATCCGGGCTGTATCGTGATTATAAATGACAGGCAACAGCAGGGTGCAGAACAAGAATGAACAACGTTTTAATGCATGCGTCATATTTATAACACTGTAGAAGTACACTGCGCATGTGCGAGCCGTATCGGCTGTAGGTAAATAGCACGTGCCCGATACATCCTTCTGCGGGTACAAAAGTTTGACAATATACTTTACACTATCTGCTGAAAGTTTGCATCGTACGCAAGGTGCTGATGTGGCTTGACGGAGCGTGTCGACTCTCTAGGAGCTGTGTTCGATGCGCAAGCATGCGCTGTTGCAGTTTGAGTGCTTGGGACTTCAGCCGAAATGACTGTAGATTGGTCCTGCGAGGTAACATGCAGGGCTGCTGTGCCGAATCTGAAGAGCCGCTAGAGGTTGTTTCATCACTGCAGGCTGACGAGTCTGTAGCTCCTCTGCAGGCAGTCGCATCTCGACGAGGGGGCGCAGAAGGCGTGTTATATTCGTCGTCACTTGACGACGAACAATAATCCTCGCTTGTTCGGAGTAGGTGACGTCGGTTGCGTCTGAGTACGGGGTAGGGCCCCGTTTGCACAATGCAAGACCTCGGGCCAGCTGCGTTAATGACCATGCCCTTACGCGACCACACATTGTCCCTTATTCGAACTACGGCCCCTCGCGTTAAAGGTGAGATCGGTCGTCCTTTATTTTGTTGTGGGGGCTTTCTCACTTTCGTTTTGGCAACTTCGTCAAAATCCGGAATGTGCTTCTGAGGCGCCTGCCTTGCAAGAACTCAGCTGGTGACCGTTCGTCTTCCAAGGGCGATGAGCGAGAGGCCAACAGACCTAACCAGAAGTTCCCCCTTGAGTCGGCGCATTTTTTCAGAATACGCTTGACTATTTGGACGCCTTTCTCCGACAGTCCGTTGGATTGAGGGTAGCCAGGGCTTGATGTGACATGTACTAAATTGTACTGCTTCGCAAAGATCGCGAACTCGTGGCTGGTGAATTGTGGCCCGTTGTCCGTGCACACTTCAACCGGAACTCCAGGCGGGCAAAGATAGCACTGAGAGCCTCCACTGTGGTCCGTGCTGTCGTATCCCGCAGTTGCTCGACCTCTGGTAAATTTGAAAGGGCATCAAACACAACGACATACGATCGTCCCGCAAACTGAAATAGGTCTGCACCAACCCGATACCACGGGCATGCTGGAGTTTCGCGCAAAAGAAGAGGCTCTTGCGGTTGCTTGTAGGCATATTTCTTGCAAGTGGGGCAGCTCTGAATAAGCTGAGTTATGTCACTGTTAAGTCCTGGCCAAAAAATCAGGCTTCTGGCTCTTTCTTTACACTTGCGCAAACCGAGATGTCTGGCGTGAACCCTATCTAGGATTTCACGCCGCATGCTTCGTGGTACCACGACTTTGATTCCCTTCAGTAAAACTCCATTCACGACTGTCAACTCCGCAGAAAATGGTTTTAACTCGCCTCGTACTTCTTCGCTAGCGATTACTTTGCCGATGACCGCCTTTAGGTAGTCGTCATTTGTAGTTGCGGCGGCTAGTTTCCTACAGGTTTTTTCGATGAGCAGTGCACCAATGAGCTGTATCGCATGAACGTTGACATCTTCGCTTGCCCCGGCGTTGTCACTTCCAGTCGTCGGGACGCTCGCGACAGCATATCAGCTAGGACAAGCTCCTTTCCTGGGACGAACTGCAAAGAGTAATCGTATTTCATAAGCCGCAGCAAAAGTCTCTGCAAGCGCGGTGGCATGTCTGAACTTTCTTTGGGTGCTACTGAAATTAGTGGCTTGTGATCAGTTTCTATGACGAATTTTTGACCGTACACAAATTCATAGAATTTTTCGCACCCAAAAACAATACCTAGCGCCTCTCTCTCAATTTGTGCATAGCGTTGTTCGGCTCTCGTTAGTACGCCGGAAGCGTAGGCAACTGGTCGCCAGCTGTTGTCTGCCTGACATTGCAGAAGCGCAGCACCTACACCTCTTCTCGAAGCATCGCATGTCACCTTAATTGCCTTTGTGGGATCAAAGATGGCGAGCACTGGCACTGAAGTTAAGACGCGAGCGACTGCTTTCCATTCGTTTGCGTGGTTTTCAGTTCTCTCGAAAATGTGTTTAGACTTGACAAGATCACGCAGTAGCGTGGTTCTTTCAGACAGGCGGGGCACGTACTTGCCAAAGTAGTTTAGTACCCTGAGCATGCGCTGAACATCAGCCTTCGATTCTGACGGCGGCACATCTATCAAACTTTGAATAAGCTTCGGTCTGGGTGATATGCCTTTCCGACTGATCACGTCACCTAAGAACTGTATTTCTGTCAACACAAATTCACATTTTTGTGCATTGAGCGTCATGTCAGCTTTTTCTGCCACCTTCAAGACTGCCGTCAGTCTGTCATCGTGCTCCTTTTTGGTTTTGCCCCAAACGAGGATGTCGTCTATGTAAATGTAAACGCCTGGCAAGCCGTCAAAAACCTGGCTCGGTGTCTGTTGAAAAACCTCCGGCACAGACGAAATGCCAAAAGGCAGCCGAAGATATCGGTATCTGCGAAACGGGGTTGCAAAAGTGCATATTTTTGATGTTCTTTCATCTAGCGGGATTTCGTGGAACCCGGAGTTCGCGTCCACTCTGCTAGAATAGGCAGCACCACCGAGGTCTGCTTCGATGTCTTCCCGTTTAGGTAGCTGATAATGCTGCCTCTTGATATGTGCATTGATGCGCCTCGGATCGATGCATACTCTTAAACTGCGGTCTTTCTTCTGCACCGAAACTAAAGGACTCACCCAGTCTGTTGGGGTGGTTTGCTCCTTGATAATCCCCAGCACGCTCCATTCTTTCCAGCTCCTCACGAAGCGGCTCACTAGAGAGCCTACATGCAACGCCGTTTTAACGGCGTTGCATGTAGGCTCCCTACGGCTCACGTAATGCGAGCGGCACCCGGCGTGCTGGCTGGACGACGGGCACTGTTCCTGGTTTCAGCACCATGCTGTAAGGCTTCTTTAGACATCCGAGACCCTGAAAGACGCGCTGAAAGTCTTTTAGTACCTCATGCTCGTGGGAAGCGTCAACTTTGCCGACAGTGCGTCGAAAAATACCCAAGCTTTCACTAGCATCCAAGCCAAGTAGGGCCTGACCACGCTTGACAACGAACAATGGGATCTGTTTAGTGGTGTCTCCTACAGTGACAGTTTGTGACGTTCTCCCAAAACTCTTGATCACTCCTCCGTTGTATGCTCGAAGTACTGAATTTGAGGGCTTCAGTTGATATCCTGTCACCATCTTTCGGTAAACAGCACAGGGTAGGAGGTTAGGCTGAGAGCCAGTGTCAACATTAAGCAGCACTACTGGATTGGAAACATGTGCAGTCAATTCCCAATCCTTGCCGCTCCTGCTTTCATTTCAAACTTCAAGGATTTCGAAGGTATCGTCAGCAGACTCAGCACCTTGCTCGGTTAAAATCCCCGACTTCGTCCTTGCCGATATGCGTCGGGCAGCAAACTGCGAAATGATGAAGCCTATTGCAAAAGTTGCATCGTTTGCCATAAGCGAAACATTGGCGCGGTTTGTTCTGGCGGTTACACTTCTTGCACCGATAATCGTGACTTTGACGCTGCTGGTCCGTTCCAAACTTCGTTGCTGTCCGCTTTGAGATAGTGTCTATCATATCGTTGCCTTCGCGCCAGACCATTTTCCTTTGAGCCAAAACTTCTGCAACTTTGCACATGTCTTCTGCTTTCTGCAGCGTTAGGTTCTTTTCCTGAAGCAGTTTTTCATGTAGTTTCACATCGCGTGTGCCGAATACTATCTGGTCTCTCACCATTGAATCTTTTGAATCACCAAAGTTGCACTGCTCCGCCTGCTTCTTAAGTTCACGAAGGAATTTTGTAAACTGCTCCCCTTCAGCTTGGTTCTTCAAGCGAAACAAGTAGCGTTCATGAACTTCATTTCCTACCTCAGAGCAGTAGGCTTCAAACATTCGCACGACGGTTTCGTAGCCTTCCTAGCTTTCTCCGTCCACGAACTGGAAGGTGTTGAACGCGTCAAGGGCGTCGTCTCCAGCAACGCTGAGCAGGAGGGCGGCTTTCGACGATTCGGTCCTGGGATGTTCTTTCGACGTGGTTGACTGGAGAAATAGGTCAAATTTTTGCTTAAAACGCTTCCAGTTCGAAGCCAGGTTACCAGTCAGCTGCAGAGGTTCCGAGGGTCTTAGTTCCATCGCTGCTTATTCGCTGGTGGCCCGGGCACCACTTCTGACACCATGTGTCGTGCTTATAAATGACTGAGGCAACAGCAGGGCGCAGAACAAGAATAAACGAAGTTTTAATGCATGCGTCATATTTATAACATTGTAGAAGTACACTGCGCATGTGCGAGCAGTATCGGCTTTAGATGAATAGCACGTGCCCGATACGCGGGCAACCAGTGAAAGCCTAAGAAAATGCGGTCTCTGGCCCCCAACCCTTTGTACAGGACCGCATTACATACGCTGTTTACTTTTCAAACAATCTACAAAAAATATTGCTTCCGAATTCTTCATAATGTTTCTTCACAATCTCACTCAAGCTGTTACTTCTAGTACGCTGAAATTTTATTTGCAGATAGAGGGAACCTAAGGCCGCACATTTGCAACCAACGACTGCGATACGACAAAAGTGACGACAGACGCTGAGCGCGTTGGACTGTTGGAAGGGGAAACGCGGTTAAAGCCGGTGACACCACAGGCAGCAAAATACGCCATGTGGTAGCCATTTCATGCTTATATTTACTCTCGATTACGGAAGAGCCAGCATTTTTTAACACGAAAGTGTTTTATGCCGGGGTCCACCAAGACTTCACTGACGTATTTCCGTCACGGAAATACGTCAGCTTACAATGTACACGAACATAATACAAAGAAAGAAACCAGAAGAAAAGTTCCACAAACATGCAAAATCTGGAAATCGAACCCACGACCTCTCGGTCCGCAACGATAGATCGCCGAGCGTTTAACCCATTGCGCCACAAACGCATTTGCAGAGAGCTACACAGACGCGCCTTATATATCTAACACTCCTCCGTGTACCCGCGCTCTTGCTCGGGGCGGTGCCGCCGCCTACGAGCAGAAAAGAGAAGTACTGCATTATGACACTAACGCGCACCGACAGTGAACGCTTCGGTGGTCTCAGCACTACGACGCCTCGATGCCAGCATTCGAAGGGACGCTGGCATCAAGAAGCACTACCAACGCCACCTAGGTGGCGTTCACCGTACTCAGCACAGCGGAGCGTGGCCTCCGCAATTAGCTCTGAAAATGTTTCTGAAGTTGATCGCGGAGGCTGCAATTACGACGCGCTGTACGCGCTGATTTGACTCGGTGACGATTCAGTTACGTGCTTTGTCTTGCGCGTTGTATTAGTGTGTCAGTTACGTGCTTCGTCTTTCGCGTTGTGCTAGCATGTGCAGCGTAGTGCAGCTTCCATATGCACGACGGTTGCTCATGGTCATCGACGTTGGTAGTCGTGATGGAGGAGACGTGCCACCAGGCGTCAGCGTGGGTGCATCAACGCCTAAGGGCGCTTTAGCCACAAAACACCAATAGACATTATATATCAATGTGCAATAAACATTACACTACTTCTGTGAAGACACGTTTTACTTTCGTGTTCTATACCGATTCCTATATAAGAGGGATCAACCACATTTTTTTTACAGTTCGCGTGTAGGAGGAACTCGCCAGCCTGAAAGAGGTAACTTTTATATTTTTTTAGGACGACCCGTAGGCCATGGCTAATTGCAGAGAGAACACAGCCAGTACTGTAGAGCGATCCCTTTCGAAGAAACGATCCCTTTCACGAGTTTGACGTCACTAGGCACGGGACACGTCGATGTATATCCCCGACTGCATTCCTGACACTTTGCAAAACTCGCAGCCTTCGTAGTACCAGGAACGTTGTCAGTCCTATACAATGATGCGTCCAGTTCGAAGTCACGAAAATCTCGCGATAGGTATCATATCCCTGTAAGTGATCGCTCCAGAACACCGCCGCTGCTGCTTTGCTTCCATGTAATAGCTTGTCACACAAATGAAAACGTTTCAAACAATGAGCTGTTAATTTATTGCCTTTTGCACGACACCAAAAATGAAAAAAAAAAAACAACTAAGAAAAGTTGTCGCAGTTTCACCTGAAAGGCGAAGCATCAATTGCGATAGCAAACTTGTAGAGAGCTATACGGAGTAATGATATTAGCTTTATCAGCTGTATAAACTTGGACATGCAGCAGCATCGGCAACACGCAGAACTGTTGTCGACGCCATCGGCGTTTTGCCCGCGTTCGCTCAAAATGCGTGCGGCGTTGGTGACTGTTGCCGGAGCCTCTGATATAAATAGACACTTGGTGCCGCAGCTAAACGTCGCCTCCCTTCCCTCCCCCTCCCCCCCCCTCCCCTACGGCCTCTCGCGCGTCGGAAGAAGGCGCGTTTGCTCTACATACATGGTGATTGTAAAGGAGAAAAGAGACGCCTACTTCTGCAGCCTTTAAGTGAGCACGGCGCAGAACGTGCGTTTGTTCTCTGCCGTGCGTTCACTCCCCGTGAAAGACGCGCCCCTCGCGCCCTTCCACTCGCACATACAGCGTTCGGCGCGTGGCGCCGATTTCATCTCCAAATGACGTCATACGGAACCTCACGGCGACGGCGACGGCGACGCCGGACGGCAGAA
>NC_051155.1:128618446-128647662 GCF_013339745.2 Dermacentor silvarum
TTGGCTCAAAGTTGGTCGTGGGGATCTGAGCTCGTCAGTGCGGCTCTCCCCTGCACTCTTAGTTCATCCGTGGGGATTGCAATTCTCCTCTGAACTATTTCTTAATCCCAGAGTATATGCTCTAGGGTGGTTCCTCTATCATCCCATAATTTACATTTGGCCTCAGGGTATATGTCCGGAAAGATGCAGTTAAGATGTACCGGGGTCGTGTAATTTCTGGTTTCAAGGCGTCTCCTGTCCACCGCCTGAGACCTGTCCAAGTGTGGACTAGAAGGAGGATATATATACTCGACTTTCTATAAATTAGGTAATGTCACTGAATGGGAAAAGGTTAGCCCTATCCTTCCCTTCCATCTCCTCCTCACCGCGCGCCCCCCCCCCCCTAATCGAGCGCGTTTAATGAGTCCTCGAGCAACACATGGGTAGACTCGTTACGGTTGGGCGTGGTGGTGATTCGCGCTCTGTATCGGCTGGGAACCAGATGATGTCCTTGTCGCAAAATTCCTCAGATGATATGAGTTTGGTTTTACTCTTCAAATTCTTTAAGCTTCAACTGATATCCGTCCTCTGGCGTAATTTCGTATAGTCGATTGAGAGTCGCTAATAAGGCATCTATATTTGAGAGAAGCGAAGCGATGTTTTTCTAGAAAACATTTTGGTCTGAATACCAGAAAGGTAGATTTCAAACACAATGGAAAGTTTCTCGTTACCAAAAATTGAGAAGACCTTCTGTATATATGCGAAGAAAGTGTGTATGAACCGGTTTGAATGTATGTCATTTTCAGCAATGAAATATTTAGCGTTTCTGCATGTGTGATCGTAATGTGTTCACCTGCATTGCCTTTTTGAGTGGTAGTGTTTTGCTGCTTTAATAAATTTCCTTTTTTTATGTAGGACGCTTGTATACTCTGTGCGAAGTTGTATGACCAAAAATCTTGTTACGCTACAACGCAGCATGGCACTTAAAATGAAGCCCACGCGCATGCAGGTACACGTGTACAATATGGTCATTGCTGTCAGCGGAACGTTCCCTCTTTTTGGATGGGTTGGACGGTATCTATATTGACGGTAATTGAGTATGTATCGCCTCGTGTCTAAATATTTTTTATCTTCCAAGTAGTAAACTTGACGTCTTTGGTAATTCATATAAGAATGTTTAGCGGTCTTGAGGAGAGAAAATGTTGCTCTGTCACTAAAGTTCAAAGACGCGAAGTCGACCATAAATATTAAGACAGGAAACTGTATGCACGGGACCACTTTGAAATAGGCAACAACATTCGCAGCAGCGATAAAAACAAAGGAACATTCTTAAAGAGCATGGGGGCTACTCTGTAGAAGTCCACCCAGTGGACTGTTCATTTCGACTGCTGATGAAGTGTTGATTGGCTGAGCTGGGGTACCAGTGAGAAGGACACAGGCGCCCCCACTCAGTCTCCTTCTCGCTTGTACAGGTCTAGACAAGCAGAGGCGGCTGAAATTAACAGGCCACTAGGTGGACTCCCCGCCGCCTGCTGCACGTTGGAGAAAAGGAGGACGGCCGCAAAAAATAAGATATATTTCTCCGCATATCTGAGCGTTTAACAAGAAAAGCTCTATATGAACCCGTCATTGCGCGCGGCACGGTATAGCAGAGGATAAAACTTTGCATGCACCGCTCGCTGGCGGTCCGTCCATGACGAATCAATTACGGTTCTCGGCCGCAGATTCCACGGTGGAGTATCTTTGTAGAATGATGTCAACATCCCGACCGAGGTAAACAATGGAGTGCACTTGCGAACTAAGTGCTCGTGCAATGATAATACCGGGCAAATTGTTTTGAGAAAGCATTGCGCAGAGTGCTCGAGTTTGGATCGATGAGGCGATCGCTACTCTGCTCAATTTGTCCAACTTCAAGTCCACCTCTGTGGCAGCGTAGCTCTTTTGTATTGCAACGTTCCTTAGAGATAACACAGTAGTAGCCTCGAAAGCGCGGCACAGGGGCCAAGCCGACGGATTTTGTAAATAATGTCGGGGGTCAAACAAAACAGGCTAAGAGTGTTTCATTAAGGCATGGATTTGAAAAAAAACATCTTAAATTTAGTTTTAAAGTTGATAGCAGAAACTTTTAGCATAGGGCTGACGGCAGTAAGCACACAGCAGAGAAGCGGAGGTTATTAACACTAGCATCGAAGCAATTACTGATATCTTCTCATAATTCGTGCCATCCAGAACACTCAGAACTTTCATTTTACTGGTTAGGTAGGTTTGAGCCGTCACGACATGTAAGGCAGCTAGATAAAGAGTGCACAAGTGCTTTATGTATGATTTCATTTCCAGATAGAATGGATACATGTTACAGCAATTTTTCTAACGTATTCGGATGCCAAGGATGTCGCTATGAATGTTTCCTGCTCATCCTTAAACATCTTCCATTACTTTGAAATAGCAGACACTGGGTGTAACAATATCCCCGGGCATTTGTAAAACCAATTCGGGCAGAAATATGAAGTAGTCAGGCCTCTGCATAGGAATAATATTTGTGTAGAAAAGTTCACTTCGCCCCATTCGTTCTTTTTGCCAGGTTATGCTATCCTTAACAATAACCAACCAAAATCGCCTTCCCTGTTTACTTTTACCGTCACAATGGAGTAACGAACATTTTTTGCATATTACTTATTCTATAAGAGCAGTGAACAGTATATGGTGCCTTTGTTTACCACTCTAAACGTATTTTGTCATTTTATGAGCTCTCATAAACAATGTTTTATACCACCGCACCTTAATTTTTCCAGCTGGTGCACGCGTTTAAGGGGAAACAGCTATTTAGGAAATATTCTGTGGCAGAGAGGAAAAATTCTTCACATCATTTGGATAGCTTCAAGACGCGTCAAATTATATTAGCTTCACAAATTGCAATGCCGAATTGGAAACCATTCTGGTTGTACTCCTTAACTTTGTAATTGTACAGTTTATGAAACTATTTATTACTGCCAAATTGAATGAGCCGTGCAGTAATGAAGTCATATTCGTTGAGCGCAAATGATGTGCCTACAACCGGTTTCTAGAAGTAACAGGATTTTTCGGTGTTCTTCTGAGAATGACAGGGAAAAATTGGCATGCACCCGAATGTGGCACGAAGCTAGAAAGGGCACCCATACGGGTTTCTATCCCGTTCATGATACTTACTCCACCTTGCGGCATTCTGCAAAACTGATTTGCCATCTTCTGAGAATATTCAAACACCTACTAAATCAATCGGTCTGTTAAGGCTAAAGCAGGTGACAACAGCATCTCAACATAAAACAAATATGCTAATGTAAAAGTCATTCGCATTTGAATAGAAGACAACTTTATGACGTCTCATTCAGACGCTTTTTTGAGGAGCCTCTACGGCAGCCAATTTTTTTTTGCATTCATTCATTCATTGATTCATCTGTCTACGGTTGGATGATGATCAGTTGGTTGCTTGATTTATTTCTGCATCTGAAACCTGCAACTTCGTTTTTCTCAAGCCCAGGCTGAGAGCAAAATAAGACATAAAAACGCGGTAGGCTGACAGTTCTATAAAAAATGCCGTCTTGAGGTCACGCGGGGTCAGCAACTTCGAAATACCAGAGGTCGATAGCTTGCAACTTGAGCGTCTCCCTGTCAGGGACGCGTTTCATTAGCTGTATGAAGGAGCTCAGTGGGCTCTGCCCACACCTCATCTCGTGAGCAAGCGCGAGTTGCTCATTTCGGCCCAACGGCTACTGGAGAGAAACCAGACCCCGTCGGTTTCGGCGGCCTTTTAACGAACCGCTTCTGTCGGGTGCAGCTTTAATGCATGGCCTTTTGATGCACTCCGGCGCTGTAGCTGGTGTGTCGTGACTATAGGAATGATGACAGTAGAGCCAGGTGCTTTAAAGCCTGTTAGTGTTCTACGAGCGTGCAGTGTTAGTAATATTATATTTGTAGAAAGGCTGTGAATATGACAGCAGATATAAAGATGATAATGCGCGGAGTCACAGAAACTGCCAAATATCGGCCAGGTTATTGAACATGTGGACACTACGTTTGCAAGACAAATTGGAGAGAAATGTTCGCCAACAAAGTTTTACATAACACTGCAAACAATTATTCTACAGCACTCATGTTTAATGAAATGTTGAAGCACAGTAGTAAGGAAATATGAGCTATTCCAGAGAGATCGCGTATTTAGTGCCTCTTTCAGGAAATACGTCCTCAGAAACTGAAGCGAAACGCATTGATGTTCTAGTTCTGACGTATTGGCGTTTTATTTTACGAAGCCTTGATAACTTAACTTAGACGTTAGTGAACATTGCTACCAACATGAGGACCTATTTCTACGACCCTATTTCTAGTTCACAATTGCATTTGAAGAAATATTGATTCATTGCAATTCGGCTTCTATTCCATTAAGGGGACATATGCGCTCAATAAATAATTATGAAATAAGTAATGAATACACACACACACACATATATATATATATATACATATAATATTGAGCTCACCTTAATCTGCAATTGTTGCATGTTTAGTCCACCTACTAATGTACCTAAGTCGAGGTTATTCTTGTTCTTGCCTCCACAGTCGAGTTGACTGTGTGGCAAACTTTGCTTCCGCTTCTGGTGCGTCACCAGTTCAAACATAAGCCAGTAGTGGGGGCCGGATGTGTGAAATTAAAAAGAGGAGAAACGATGGAGTAGATCAAGTGAAGGGACGTACAAATGTGTTCTTAACTGTACTTCGTTTTTCCACAACAGGATAGCAATATCCACAGGCAGTAATTGATAAGACTATTTCGAATAAAATAGATAGACACGGCATACAGAGTGTTTCATTTAGCTGCACCATTTTTATTGCCTTTGGCAGATAGCACAATTCTAATCGTTTAATTAAATTACACGATGAGAGACAATTGCATCTAAAGACATCTAAATGCCTCATTGAATAATTATCGTAATTCCTCTAATAAACTTCCAAAACGAATTGCTTTACGGCACGTATTTCGATCTTATAAATGTGGTCACTGAGTATGCAAGGTATGTCGCCTTCAAACAATTTCTCAGGGTGGCAGCGGTTTAAAGACAGGCACCATCACACTTGCGGTAAAGATTAACTGCTGTTCAACTTACTATGTTAAGAAAATGTTTTATGCATTGAACCAGGAAAACAAATGGAACGCCAATCCATTTGAACGGACGGGTTCAAAACTAATATGTCGAAACTGGAGTAGCCCTGAGAATTCGTTCCAAGTAACCTCACAGGCCAAAATATGTAAATTGAAATATGTGCCGTAAGGTAGGTCATTGATATATAGTTAGGATGAATATGTTAATTATGTATTTATGGATTTTGATTTTTTCATAGAGGTAATGGCCGCCTCATCGAGTAATTTATATGGAGGGCTAGGATTCTGCTGCAGGTCATTTTTTAACTTGGTGCAGGTAAAGATTCACCCTGAATTTATTTCAATGGGTGCTAAATAAGGCACTGCGTTATGCTGTCTAATTGACTGCATCAGAACTACTCCACCTATGCCCCAGTGCAATTGCAATGCACCTTTGTTAGTTGCGCAACACAATGCACATTGACAAGTGGACCATACAATATTATGCATGCGCCTTTATTGTATGAAGCAAATGATCTTCCCAAAATACTTGCTTGCTAGTTACAGTAAGCGAATTATTAGCTTGCTCACGTGGCACAACTTAATTCTATCTTGCCTTCATTGGAGACATAGTGTAGCAACAGAGTTGGCTTTGCTAATATTGTATTTCCTATTTCTGAAACATATTGACATGTCAATTTCTGCCTTCTTGCGGCTCACTGCGGCTGCCAAATGAAATGGAAAACGCACTGTCGCAAGAAACCTCTACTGCCAGAAAAATGCACTGGGAAAATCAAATTATGTTGTTGTCTACCAATCATAGATCTCCCCTTCCCCCTTTGATGCTTTATTTAACACCCACTACTACTTGCAGAAAATTTGTTTTCACGTCGCGTATCTTGCAAGTTGAGGGAGCTATTTTGCATATGTAACAGGTACGACATAGAAAATAAAAAAGAAGGCTGACAGATGGAGTAGCACACTGTGGTATAAGGGTGATAAGCAGGGATTAGATGCCCCAGAAAGGCTGGCAAACGTTTCGATAGGCGGACCTATCTTCTTTGACGAACATAGATACTCGTATAAAACGTTGACCAGCTTATCTGAGGCACCTTATCTCTTTTTATAACCATTAGACATGACAAAATTGTTTTCAAGGTGCCGGTAAAACGCTTACAGCTACTTTAGCTTCGAAGGTAATGTTGGTAACTTGAGCACCACAGAGCGAAATTAAGAAGCAGCTAAGCTGAAATAGTGCATTCTAGCCAAGGCCATTTATCACTGTACCTAACTATGTGATACAATAATATGCTGATTTTTTCTCCTTGCCAGCGCAGTCACGTAGAGATCCCCTAGAGCTATGCGCCAGTGACTTCAGGTTTCATTTAGTGGAATCAGCAGCCACTGAGGTAAAATCTTACCAGGGCCACACAAAGTGCCGAGCGTCAGGTTATTTTTCATGGTTTGTACGTGCAAGCTCTGGGTGATAATGTCGCTGGAGAGTCTCTATTCTTGACACAGGGGGAAGAGAGCATGAATAATGGCAGTGCCCATCGTAAATATAGTCATTGAATTCTCGCGCATTATTCAAATACGCGCCAAAACGTTTTTGCTTCTTACACTAATACAACTTGGACCACAATTTTGGACAAAACAACACTGAGAAAGCAGGAAAGTTAGGAAAGTTACCCGGAAGGGAACATCTGGTTAGTTATTCTAGACTAGCAAATAAGTTGCGAACGAGACCAAGGAGGAAGAAGAAAGTATGATGGAAGGCCGGAATGGATTTTTCAGGGCACGTTATTTCAGAAAGCTCTGTATAGAGCCTTGATCAACTGCCTCCCGTAGCGCTTGTTCAGTTTTGTACTTATACTCTAGCTCATCTTACACGAGGCCAACTTAAGCACAGGAACATACTTAAGCACTTAAGCACACGAACATACACGAACATAATACAAAGAAAGAAACCAGAAGAAAAAGTTCCACAAACATGCAAAATTTGGAAATCGAACCCACGACCTCTCGGTTCGCGACGATAGATCGCCGAGCGTTTAACCCATTGCGCCACAAACGCATTTGCAGAGAGCTACACAGACGCGCCTTATATATCTAGCACTCCTCCGTGTACCCGCGCTCTTGCTCGGGGCGGTGCCGCCGCCTACGAGCAGAAAAGAGAAGTACTGCATTATGACACTAACGCGCACCGACAGTGAACGCTTCGGTGGTCTCAGCACTACGACGCCTCGATGCCAGCATTCGAAGGGACGCTGGCATCAAGAAGCACTACCAACGCCACTTAGGTGGCGTTCACCGTACTCAGCACAGCGGAGCGTGGCCTCCGCAATTAGCTCTGAAAATGTTTCTGAAGTTGATCGCGGAGGCTGCAATTACGACGCGCTGTACGCGCTGATTTGACTCGGTGACGATTCAGTTACGTGCTTTGTCTTGCGCGTTGTATTAGTGTGTCAGTTACGTGCTTCGTCTTTCGCGTTGTGCTAGCGTGTGCAGCGTAGTGCAGCTTCCATATGCACGACGGTTGCTCATGGTCATCGACGTTGGTAGTCGTGATGGAGGAGACGTGCCACCAGGCGTCAGCGTGGGTGCATCAACGCCTAAGGGCGCTTTAGCCACAAAACACCAATAGACATTATATATCAATGTGCAATAAACATTACACTACTTCTGTGAAGACACGTTTCACTTTCGTGTTCTATACCGATTCCTATATAAGAGGGATCAACCACATTTTTTCTTCCATCCAAACACGCGCATGAGAACGATAAGCACTTTGACAGTGGGGCAACGCACTTAGGCGACTTGCACGCTTTGAAGGGAGAATGAGCGCATGAAAACTGTAAATTAAGTAATAACCACTGCTGACATCACCAAGCTTGATCAAGAACATTACACGTAAAACCAAAATAACATGCAGATGGCAGTGAAAATTCTTTTTTAGTACGTTCTCGCAACAAAACAGGTGTTATTGAGCAACTTCGCCTTATAGTCGAAGTTAGGGAAACTTTGAAAATGAAGGATTCAGGCACTCCATAACAACTTGTTGAGATTATGCCGTCATTCATATATGTTTGAGTATGTATGGAAGAACACGGTGCAGTGAACTTGGTTTTTTTTTCTCTTGAGTAATCACCGAGGACGCTGTCGGTGTTAAACGACTGTAAATTCCTCATAAACAACCCCTTACTTCCCCCGCATGATTTGTAGAGCAGATTTGTGGAGCAGGCTCGAATTAGGAAGCGCACCGTATACCCTCGTGTAATTGCCGCACCCGTGTAAAAGTCGCACCCAGAACATTGTAAAAAATCCCCCCAAAATATATTTAAAGACTACCCGTGCACAAGCCGCACCCTTAATTTTTGAAAAGATTGGCAGTGTTACCTGTTGAGTGGTGCGAGAATTTCAAAACTTTTGTAGCGAGAGCTACATTGGCCGCATTCTCGCATTTCGCTGTGGTCGGTGGCCGCACCGCGAGCTGAGCCATTTCCTAGCAACCACCGCAGCTGGCAGCGCCGCTGGCCGCGCTATCTGCGTATGACGTCAGAGGAGGAGCCTGTTGAACCGCGAGCTGAATCGTTGTCTAGCAACCGCCGGCGTTGCATCGGCGTTGCATCACCAGAGGAGCCGGCGTTGCATCGTATATATATATATATATATATATATATATATATATATAGAAGGGGCGGCTCGGTGGGATTCGTCTGCAGATATGGAAAGTGAGTCGAAGAGATTGAAAGACGCCAGGTTTCTTCGTCGGAACGAATCCTAGAGGGGGCAGCGAGCCGAGGAGACAGAGGAAGAACAAGCCGCACGCCTCGAGAAGCGTTGTAAGTACGAAGCGGCCAGGCGAATGCATTCAGATGAGGATGGTTCGTCGTCCAGTTCGGCATCTCGTGCCAGGGCCGCAGATCAACGACGGAATGAAACACCAAGCTGAACAATAACATTAACCATACCTCTTGCTACGCACACCCAGGCATAACTGAGTTAAGCCGCAGCCAATTTTTTTCTTTTTATTGCGATAGCAATTATATGGACACTCCAAAGCAGATTTCCGCCGTCGGCGTCGCCGTCGCCGTGAGGTTCCGTATGACGTCAATGGAGATGAAATCGTCGCCGCGCGCCGCCGAACGCTGTATGTGCGAGTGAAAGGGCGCGAGGGACGCGCGCTTTCACGGGGAGTGAACACACGGCGGAGAACAAACGCGCGTTCTGTGCGGTGCTCCCTTAAGGGCTGCAGAAGTAGGCGTCTCTTTCCTCCTTTACAATCACCATATATATAGAGCAAACGCGCCTTCTTCTGACGCACGAAAGGCCGTGGGGGGGGGGGGGGGGCAGGGAAGGGGGGCGACGTTTAGCTGCGGCACCAAGTGCCTATTTATATCAGAGGCTCCGGCAACAGTCACCAACGCCGCACGCATTTTGTGCGAACGCGGGCAAAACGCCGACGGCGTCGACAACAGTCTGTGTGTTGCCGGTGCTGCTGCATGTCCAAGTTTGTACAGCGGATAAAACTAATATCCTTACTCCGTATAGCTCTCTACTAAGTTGCTATCGCAATTGATGCTTCGCCTTTCGGGTGAAACTGCGACAACTTTTTTTTATTCGGTGGTAAATCAAGGTAGCCAGGCCGAGTTTTCGGCGCCTCCCGGTAGCAAAGGCACAGCTTCCGAGGCACTGCTGTCGCTGGTCTATGGGCTGTCACTATTTATTCCAACCGGTGGGTGACGCTGCACGAGAATAGCCAAGGAATAGACAGAGCCAGTACAAGCCAGTGCTCTACTTCAAAAAAAGAAAAAAATCAAGTACCCCCGTAAATATTTACGAAAAAAAATGTGTTGTCTTATTCGCCGTGCAGTGGCCGCAACCCCGATTTTACCCCCAATTCTCGGGAAAAAACTGCGGCCATTATGGGAGTATATACGGTATGTACAGACAGTGATTTGAGTTTTCATATTTAGCATGATGCTTGTATTTCGTAGAAAAAAAGCAGTACATCATATTTTGGTTCAACAGTATATGTCGAAAACGTATAAAAAGATACAGATCCAGCAGCACCAAGTCATCGCCGGCTCTAAGCAGCTCCACTGAGCTTTCTCCTCCTCGTTATCATCTTGTGATAACGGAAGAAAACCATGTAACCACTCATACGCCTACAGAAAACCCATATCAAAGCGCTACACTATCTATTCAGGACCACTTAACTGTAATCAATTTGGCAGTCATCGACGATGCGAGCGCAGCCACGTTTGTTTGGCCGATGTTTTCCTGAGCGCTGCTATTTATGCAGTCATAGCGGCCAGTCAGTGATTATTTTATACTGATCTCTATTGGCGCCTAAGGGTGCGTTTTATTCTAAGTGTGCGTTTGCCACGAGGGTGATTAGTGACTAATAATGTGCACCGCCGTTGGTACTATTTGTAATAGCTTGCGAGGTCCCCTGTATCCTTCGTTTGTCCTCAATGTAAGATGTACGAAATCATACATATACTGGGATAATCAATATTATGATGAAAGGCACCAATTATTCCCCTCCATAGCCACCAATAATTTTCATAATATATATATATATATATATATATATATATATATATATATATATATATATATATATATATATATATGAATGAGAAGAAAGGGAACCTAGGGGCCCGATTTTTATTAATCTATAATAAGAAGCCAACAAACAATGACACCAAGGACAACATAAGGAAATTACTTCTACTTACTGATTGAGTTAAACAAATGAAAAATTATAGTAAAATGAAAATGGATGAAAAAACTGTCCGCAGGTGGGGAACGAACCCACGTCTTCGCATTACGCGTGCGATGCTCTAACCATTGAGCTACCGCGGAGCCGTTTTCCCATCCACTTTCTTAGGTGTTTATGTTTTACAACTAGAACTAACCATGGGAGTGTTAGCCATCGCCGCCACTCACAAGCCTAGGGGCGGATGTGGAACGTCCTTTCTTCCGAAGGCGTCACGAGCACGTGATCTTTTTGGGTGATGGCAACTGGTCAATAAACCCACATTTTCTAACTGAAGGCATCAATGTTGCCGGATTCGAGCCCTCGTTATGTAATGATCGAGGAGAAATGAACCGAGGGGCCCGATTTTTATTAATCATATCATAAGAAGCCAACAATGACACCAAGGACAACATAGGGGAAATTACTTCTGCTTACTGATTGAATTAAAGATGTGATAAATTAATGGAGAATGAAAATGGATGAAAAAACAACTGCCCACAGGTGGGGAACGAACCCACGTCTTCGCATTACGCGTGCGATGCTCTCACCATTGAGCTACCACGGAGCCATTTTCTCATCCACTTTCTGGGGTATTTATGTTTCACAACTAGAACTAACTCTGGGATTGTTAGCTAGCGCCACCATCCACAAACCTAGGGGCGGATGTGGAACATCCTTTCTGCCGAAGGCGTCACGAGCACGTGATCTTTTTGGGTGATGGCAACTCCGTTTTGACCTCCCCCCGTCCTCCTTACTCAATTTCCGTTAGACTTGATATCGGTGCATTTCACAGTTCTTCCAGAGCAACTGGATAAATTATTTGTTGGCCAGAACACCTTCATAAAGCTCCGGATCGCTTGCATGCATAATTTACTGCAAATGTCATACTTAGAACCCTGTCTTTGATATTTACCTACATTTGTCAATAACGTACGCGTCCTTTATTTTCGCTACGTATAAACAAAATGTCTTCTTTTTATTTCACCGAGGACATCGCTGAAACGAAGTCTGAACGTATTATTACGCCTAAAAATAGGGACAGAAAAAAGACGGCTCAATAATTATTTCCAACGCTTCTAACTGGACCATGAATGTAACAATTTGGTCACACCTTGCAGTTTCCATGCCCCCCCCCCTCCCCCTCCCCTTTCTACAAAATATAAACCTGTTGTAACCTACAGCTATGTCGGGAAAGTGGGAAGCATAGCTGATAGTTGTCATATCACACGCTCTAACACTTCAATAAGAAATGTTTTGCAAAGGCTGTATTTGATCCAACCGCATTTAACTTCGCACATAGAGTTTCCACAACATACCACCAATCTTCACAAATTTGGTCTTGATGGCTTTTATAGTTCTGCCTGGGCAGCCGGCTCAATTCTTCCCCGCTCGTTAGACACGCTCATAACACTCTAGAGTGCTTGCATTCGTAATTTATTGTGAAAGCCCCAATTACCCACTACTCTGAACTTCACCTATAGACATCACTTATTAACTTGTCCTCACAGTCGTCACCAAACATAACGAAGCTGCCGCCTTCAGCTCGGTGAGGACACCAGGCGAACCTAGTATATCACGCAAGGCAATGTAAAAAGAAATAAAATATGAGGGTAGAATAATTATTGCTAAGACTTCTAAATAAGCCAGAAACATTAAAATACACGACGCATTGCACTTAAAACCTGTCTATTCCTTCAATGTATAAAATATGTGAAACGCAGAGTTCTTTTGGGATATTGGGAAACCTAGCAGCAGCATGACACTTTCGAACACTCGGTTACAATTTTTTTAAACCTGTATTTGATCAACAAGCATTTACCATCGCACACAAACTTGACGTTTTGCTCCACTTATATTAGTAAAATTTGACCTCAGTTGTAGTTGTCATTATGCCAGCACAGTCGTCTAAGTTTTACACCACTGTAAATCACACTAATAACGCGCCTACGCATTCTGGTGGAAAATCCACATTTAACCCAGGCATTTGGAACATTGCCTACATATTACCCATACCATGACCCTAATTATCCCCATATGTAAACTAAATGCCTTGTTTAGCTCAGAGAGGACACTGGAGAAACAAACTGCGAATCTCGTATGATGCACGAAAACACGTGGGAAAACGAGGGTTTAGTAATTATCTGCATAACTTGCTTTAAAGCAGGAAAGTCAAAGTTGCGCAACGCACTGCGCTTAAAATTTTCTCTATTTTGACGGAATTTCAACCGTTTCTTGTGCTCTTGTTTAGGAGTCTGGGAAACATTTCAATTAGCAACGGCATGACAACCTGGAACGCTTCAATAAGTAACTTTCTACAAAGGCTGTAATTAACCTACACAGAATAAACATTTATCGCTCGTCACTCAGAACATTTCTGCGTACTTCGAATAAATAACTCCGCATAGTACTCCGCAAAGTTTACCTAGAATACCGTGGGAAACAACTAAATGCCGTGTATAATGCATAAAATTTGGGCGAGTCTATCCAGTAACTGTTTTCGGGAGCACATAAGCAACCTACACAGTGCAAAATTTCGATACACGCCACAAAAAGTGGTCCGAAGTTTTTCACAATTTGATACATCTGCTGTTTTGCTGCTTTCAGAAAACAAGTAATAGTGCAGCTCTTATTTGGAAACAGGCTGAACACGAACTCGACAAGGTGAGAAGTGACACAAGCCTTTAGAAAAAATTAAAGTCAGTGTTCTATTGGTATTGAAATAACCTTCGACCAAAGTTATTTTCACGAACATGTCTACAATAAGTCGTGATCCCACAGCGAAATTCAACAGTTATACCTTTAAGAGGTTTGATTATATTCTTGATGGTGATAAGATACTGAGACTGAAAGGATGGGTAGGCTGTTTCTGGACATAGAATAAATAGTTCCAGCATTTGATAACCCAACGATTTCGTATAAGGCAAATCAGTCGTTGGGCGCGGCTGATTATAATGGTTTATACGGCCCTACCCCTTGCCAGCAGGGTAAATATGGCAAGCTTATTGTCTTTTCACATACGTATTTATCGGCCCCAAAAGCTAGGCATGGTGCAAGTAGCGCAAGCTGACATTTGTTAGGCCGGGAACTGCCCAGCGATATGGCGAATCCCGCGCGTCGTCCGTTACCGAGGAGGCACAAAAGACAGTCCTCAAGCAGGGAATACGCAGCAAATAAAAGCATTACATATACATGGCCACTCTATTTAGAACGAAAATTTTGCTTCTGCTGTGGTTTTCTTGGACTCTCCAGCGTGCAGCCAAAAGTGCCCGCTTTCAAAAGTGGGGGGGGGGGGGATATGGCATACTTTGCCCCCCCCCCCCACTTTTAAAAGCGGCGGGGGGGGGGGGGGAGCACGTGCCCCCCTTGCCCCCCCCCCCCCCCCCCGGTAAATACGCATATGATCCCGCTGCCCTTGTTCTGCCTGCATGTGTGTGTGTGTGTGTTTCTCGCCAGTATTTATTTCATACAGCTAATATATATTTCCGTCTTAGCCAACGAGCAATTTACTTCGTGTAGTCGATAATAACTGTCGCTTGTCGCCTAGACAAGGCTGGTAGGAGCCGTACTGTACGACGAGCTAGCAGAGACGATATTTCCGTGAGTGAAACGCTCGTTGCGCCTGCATGAAACATTAGGTTATTTTTAACCGACAAAATTGACGCAACCAATTTCTGGAACAAGGATTCCGTGCACCGGAGCATGCAACGCTTAGGTAACTAGCATAAAAGAAATCCGCTATTAGGCGTAACTGCCTGTAAACGCCTGCAACCGAAGCTCTCCCCGGAAGAATTGATGCTCTTTTCGTCAATATGAAACAGGAAATGAATTTTTTCTGCAACCTCGCTTTGCATGGCAGAGGGGAGACGGCATTGTTCTTTGCATGCTTGCGTTCTTTTTTTTTGTTATGTATATCGCAGGTAAAATTTATATTTGCATTTTCTCGCTCGCAGAAACCTGCAGACGCCAAAGAAATCAACAAGTTACCGATGTGGTAGATTCCTTCCATTCTCTTTTGCTGCGGCAGCAGGCACCGAGAGAGGAGGTTTTCTTCCTAATAGGATAGAGTAGTATTGTCGACGCGCTGGGCCGTTGCAAATAGGAGCTGTGGCATGCATGGAGTTAAAGCTATTTTGAAGCTACTGCCTCGACAGAATACTATAAAAGCGTACTAAAGATGATCGTGGTAATCGTATGGAAATGTGTATTAAGGGTAAAGGAATTTGGGGGGTCTTTTGAATAACAGATTTCGTGGTTGCACAAAATGTGCACAGATTCTTTGAAGACTACTTCGCTTCCTTAGACATTGGTTCAGAAAATGTCAGCGTACTGTCTCAAAGAAACTATGCATACAATTCCCACAAAAAGTTCACGAAATCGATATAGACTGTCTAAGAACATTTATAGGCGGGAAGTCAGTGACTTTTGAAAATTTGATTCATTTTAGGACATTTGCTTTTTTGGCCTATGTACTAGCGACATAGCGGTTGCGGTTCAGGCTGTGCTTTATTGTAAATACAATCATGCCCATCACTGAGTTTGAATATTTCTAACACATATGAGGTGCCAATGAATAATCAATGTCTAGCGTTGAATTGCTGACGTTCCAACAGCCCCACTCCGATGTAAGCGGAATGTAAAAAAAGTGATCTTGTACCGTGCATTGGGTGCACTTTGACCCTGTAGTGCCAAATGTATGCTACGCTGCGTTTGACGCCACAAACTTCTGACTGAAGCGCAGGAAACCCTATTCGATGGTTATAGTTGCGTTTTTTATACGCTGGAGTGAACTTTTAGGTACCGATAGTAAAAAGAACAATTCATTAATAATTAATCAGTACAGTGATTAATTTATTATAGAAAAAAAGATACTTTAATATTTTTGTGCGCATTTACTCTCCATGGCCAGAACTAGATGTCAAGAATTTGTTTAAATTCTTGATGTTAAACTATGTTTCAGCCCTCCTCATTACAGGGTTAGAAAAACCTCAGGGGGTTAAAATTAATCTTGCGCCCTCCATCATGGCGTCTCTCCCTCATAAGCCACAGTGCAGTTGCAAGATGTTGAACCACACATTTACTTTATCATCCTTTAAATATTCTACATTTATACACGAGAAATGTGGCTTCCAGCACATTGCCGATTAAGCGGTTTATATACACGCCTCTACTGAGCACCTTTGTCGGGAAGTTCTTGTGCGGATAGCACCTCTGGGGCTACACGTTTCAGCCAATTGTAACTTCGAATGAGGAGTGCGTCGATGAGAAAACATATATGTAGCGCATGGATAATTTACACGGAAGAATTTCGGGGCTGTGTATCATACACCTTGTTGTTTAGTTTTATTTAATTCCTCCTATACACTCCCAAAAACGTTTGCACCCTTTGGGGCTTATCTTGTCCGACAGTGATAATTATCTCTCTTGCTTGCGTTTCGTTTCTTGGAAACATTGCACTCTCTACTTTCCATTCGAGAATGCTATGACACACCGGTAACTAGCATGCCATTCGTAACCTGGAAGTTCCGGGCGCGCAGCGTTAATGAAAGCAAAGGTGCGCAAGATAGATGAATATTATTGTTGTGGGACAAGGCAAGCCCCAAAGGGTGCAAACTTTTTTTAGAGTGTAGGGCCTTTCTTTGCCCTATCCCTTTCCATGTACAGAGTAGCATTTAGGCGCCTACATATACAACGGCAGAAATATCTACATTTAAATAACGCGCTTCCTCTCTGCTTCTCCCTCGTAATTTTACGCATCAGGAGCGTTTACGACAAGCCATAGAGAATTACCATCTTAAAATATCTGAGTAGAATATTGCCAAGTTCACCGCACGTGCCATCATTTTTAACACCAAGGGAAATGAATTGACTGACGAACCAGCGAAGGCACACCAGTTCGGCACTGACTACTTTTACGCGCAATCACGACAGGATGAAGGACATTTTCGCTGCTTGTTTTCAACCATGTCTTCTCGGGTGAACCTTCTCCCCTGCTCAGTCATAGTAGAGCACTGCACGGGCTCAGGCTTACCCGAAAGCCCGGGCCCGGCCCGGCCCGTGGGCCGGGCCGGGCCGGGTAGAGCAGTTTTTTCACGGGCTCGGGCCGGGCCAGGGCACGGCGTGTGCTTTTTGACCCGGGCCCGGGCCGGGCTCGGGTTTCTTGACGCGGGCCCGGGCCGGGCTCGGGCTTTCTGCGAGTTGTTCTCGGGCTTCTCAACTCTGAAAAACATGTATTTTTCGATCTCGGGCCGGGTTCGGGCCGCTTTAGAGCCGGGCTCGGGCCGGGCTCGGGCTTAAGGTAAAGGGGTGGCGGGCCGGGCCGGGCGGGTAACGTAGAATATTTCCGGGCCCGGGCCGGGCCCGGGTCTCGCCATAAAAGTTTTGATCGGGCTCGGGCGGGCCGCCCAATGTAAAAACGGGCCCGGGCCGGGCCCGGGCCGCAAAACTCGGCCCGTGCATTGCTCTAAGTCATAGTAAGATCAAATTGTCGCACACCATAGCAAGGACAAGAAATATATACTTCGACTTCTGCCACTTACCGCTGATGTGAAAAGCTTAAAAGGAACACCGCACTCCGCCACCGAAGCCTTCCAAAGCTTCGTGCTAATAAAGCAGTTGCCCCATGCTCTGACGCTAGCAAGGACAAATATACGTGTAAGAAGGTTGTCCTAAGGTCAATTTTTTTTTACCCACTATCACTTATCGCTTCACTGCGCAGAAAGCTGAGGATACTTTTATTACTTTTCGTGATGAAAGCGAACCCCCGGCAAATAAGACTGCCATGTTCAATTACCTGTAGGACAAGATATCTCTCAGCTCACATTACTCCTTGCGCAGGCTGCCACCTCGTTGCTCCGCTCTCAATGTTTTTCTTAGAAAGAATTATTTATTAATTTGGCCTTTGCTTCGCAGCTTTCTCCTTCCACTGGAAAATTACGTTAGTTTATTTATTAGCTTGATTATGTACTACAACTAAACGTTAAAGACTGCTACAAAAAATGTCACAGTTTCGCCCTAAGGGCGAAGCAATGAATGCGATAGCAACACAGCAATGTCATACGAAGTGTGGTGAGCGGCCTTGGTAGCAATATGAATTGTACTAAACATGAGCTGATTAAGTAAGCAGGTGTGCTGCGGCGTAAGTAGACCGACCTGAAGAGAGACTCGATGATCACGAGAAGGCGCGTGTGAAACGGTGGTGTTGATGAGAAGCGCTTACCGTGGGCAGCGCGTGCGAAGGGACACACCTGTAGTGCTGCACTGCCGATCCGGGCAGCATTGCATGTGTAGCGTGCGTTGGAAAATGTCGCCCGACTAGTATTAACTGAATGAACAAGCGTGGTGTGAGCGCGCACAAACAAACATGAATAGATCACACTGAATGAGTGCAGACAACGACTGTCAAAGCGCTGGCAGCGAGCGCATACGCCGCGCAGCGGGCGAAGGTACCTGCGGTCTATCGCTTCAACGGAAACTGAGCGGCGAATGCACGGCGCATAAAGGTCAGAGCAGTGTGGAGATAAGAGACGGTGCGGTCGAACGAACGACGAGCGCGGTTGTTGGCAGCGTTGAAGTGCGCCCCCCCCCCCCCCTCCCTCCGGCGCTGGCTTCCCGCTTCCTTGCTTGCGCGTGGGAGAGATAAGACACTGTGCGGACGAGCGACGAGCGCGGTTGTTGGCAGAGAAGTGCCTCCCCCCCCCCCCCCCCCCCCCTGCTCCCTCTGGCGCTGGCTTTCCGCTTCCTTGCTTGCGCGTGGGAGATTGAGTGGGTTCGCTCTCCGTGATAGCGCGCGTCCCCGCACGCTTCCGCTGGGGCATACGGCGCGCGGCGAAGATTTTATCTATACGGAACCTCACGGCGACGGCGACGGCGACGGCGACGCCGACGGCAGAAACCCGCTTGAAGTGTCCATATAATTGCTATCGCAATAAAATGTACAGTGCCAGTCCAAGACGTTTTAAATTTAAAGATAGACATTTTCGTGGTTCAAAAGACATTGTGCCGTCCCCAAGAGTTCCAATACAACTTCCATATTCCTGCCATTTTGCGCGCGCCAGAAGCTACGGCAGTTGACTTATCAAAAAGCTCACTTCGCGATGATCACTTGTGGATTCCTGGCTTATAAGTTCCTGCTGATTTACAGGGAAGAACGACATTAAGCGTATTTGCTAATAAACCAAACAAACCGTTTCGAAGGTTGCAAGGTGGTTCTTGGTTCACCTCTATTCTGACGAGCTAAGCCGCACAGCGGTGGTTCCATAGTTCATCCGAATCCTCTGCAGAATACAAATTTTCGCAGAACGAAGACACAAACTTTGTTAAAACTTTGACGCCATAAATATGGAGGCCCTAAACGCGCTGGGCACGACTGTCTTTGATTAAAAGGAAATTAATTGCTTACCTCCTTCTCTTTCTTTACAGCGTTCGAGTGGTCGTGTGTGTGTATGTCTGTTTGTCTGTGCGTGTGTGTGCGACGAGAAAATCCCGAAGGGTACAATAAACATGAATTTTTTATTATTTTTTTATTAATACTGTCAACCCACAATGGGTCATTACAGGAAGAAAACTGTTACACAATACGGACTCATATAGGAGAAATATCAAAAATAATAGGCGTAAACGAACTCGCCTTACCTTCAGTTTCGATTAGGTACAGTGGCTAAGCGAGGCAGGGTAGGAAGCTGGCAATGCAGTATGACTGCCGGCCGCGTGATGTAAGCAGGCTTTGAATAAGACGCCATTCTGCACAAACACGGGCAGCTGCTGCGCGTGAACCAGGAGCTCAGAAGTTTGATAGGACCGTCTAGGGTTAGGTGACTTCGAATTTGAAAGTAAGCATGCAAGTAACAGCAATATACCCGAAATGAGCAACATAGAAAGCCCGTGCGTGGCCGTTCGGAAGCAACAGTAAAACACTTATTAACAAGATTATGGGCGCTATTACGTAAAATGATTCCAAATTGTTCTGATTCCAAACCCCTGACGTCAAATTCACGTAACCACCGACGCAAGCATCGGGCGGAGACACGCAGCGTTGTCTGAACAGCCCAATCGAACACTTTCCTTGTTGATAGGCGGTCACCGTTGCTCGCTTTCAAAACCAATAACATTGTCTACACTCAGCGGTTTTTCTTATCTAATTGGCTGACAAGAGGCGAGGAGTACGCTCTAATGGAGAGGGTTTCAATGGGGCCGAGCCAGCACAGTGAAAATTGATAACCGCATGAAGAGGGTGGTGCCGGCTTCTCTGATTGGTCCGCTTCGCCTCACTTAGTTTGTGGTGGCTGGTCGAAAAACGCGGCGGCGTGCGACAGAAGGATAAGAATGCCGCTAAAACGGACCCTTAGCAAGGAAGAGTTGGCCGAGCGATGTCGTATGCATGCCGAAAGGGCTCGATAACGTTTTACTGCCACGCAAAAAAAGGTCTATCATGCGCAAATAAATGAATGCTCACCGGCAGGTGCGAGTAACGAGGGCCTGAGCGATCGGCGGGCAGCCATCTTCTATTCCTTTCGGAACGGGGCAGTTTGTGGCTATTCAGAAAAATTTTCAGTTTTGTTCGGCATATCAATGCATTTTTTTCGCGTACACGTCACTTTGACGTGGTGAGTTTTCGCGGTTTTGTGACGTCGCGTGACAGACAGGCGAAGTGGGCGTGGCCAGAAAACATTGGACCAGTTGCAGAGGGCTAATGGTGAAAAGGCGTCGAATCAGGAATGATTATTTTTCTTTTGTGCGGTTTAATTATTCATAATCAGTGTGTACAAGTTATATCAGACGGGGAGCTATCGCGATTTTCGTGACGTCGCGTGACAGACAGTAAAGTTGGGAGTGGCTCAAAAATTTTTTGGCCATCGTGGAGGCTGATTGCAGAAATTGGAATCAAAACAGTTTGGAATCATTTTACCTTATAGCGCTCCACATTTGCACTATACAGTCGTCGAGTTGCACGGAATGTTCGTTCAGACTACTGAAGCTAATGGTGCTCAGATGTATTAGAAATAACAAATGCTTAATCCGCAATTCAATTCATGCCATTTTAAAACGAAGCTTTCTGTCTCACTGATTCGTCCGTGAGCACTGAAACGCACTACAGGAAAGCCAACTTAAAAATTGGAACTATCTGCGCATCTGCGCACACAATAGAACAATCTACATCTCCGCACACAATCGTAGAACACTACAGCTTACATTCGCAGTTGTACCGATAAGAACAATGGACACTGTAACGCCACGCTACCCAAACAAACTGCATACATTGCAATACGCGCGCCACCCGATGCATTCCCGGCCGCCCCCATGGGTAGGCCGCGGGTGCAGCGCACGGCAGAAGAGGCTGCCGTACGCGAACGTAAGCGCGAGCGTGATCGTGCCCGTAAGGCCGATCCCGTGTATCGGCAGCGGCATGCAGTCACTACAAGTGTGAGTGTGTGAGGGTAATGAACAGCTACATGATCTAAAATATAGGCTATGCAACTTAATGAAATTTGTCTTCATTCAACTTCAACGCGGAAGGAAAACAATCCTAAACAAGCAGTCAAATCACATATGCATCGCATCGGGTCGCTCAGCATTTCTTGGGTTCGTTGCTTGGTCGTTGGCTTTGGACTTTGACTTTGATTCAGTTTGCATGGGCGAAAGCTTCGCGTTCAACCATCTTTCCTTAAGAAAGGGGCTTTGATTTTATGTTCAAGGTGCTTGAAGTGTTTTTTTTTTCTGCGGGAGTCTTTTTTTGAAATGTACTCTCTTGAGCAATCTGAACGCATTCTGAAAGCTGCCGCATTGGCTGCCGCTTGAACTTGGATGCACGAGAAGTCTGAACGTTCCTGCCCTGGCACGTCAGTGATTATACAACACGAGAACGCAAAGATCGAATTTCATGTGCAACAGTCCAAGCATCAGACCTGCATCAACCCTGCAGTACTCGAGACCTTTTTCTAGAATGTTGACAAAAGCAGCGTCCCATCAAACACATTGCATGCTCTCACGTTTAAGGATGATACCGTAAACGTAGTACAATTACGGTGTGGATCTTGAGCTGTGTACAAAGTGCATGTTATTTTGTGTATTACTGCTGTACTTTATTATTGGCGAAGCCGTCTCGACGAAGGCGGGCTGGCCACTAAACGAGTTGCTATCTAAACCATACGTAAGCTCTGCATTTTCCCTTGCAATTACGTCTTTTGGGTTGGGGTGGTTGAATATCAATATTTTCACATCGAATGAAACAACGACACTCCAAAAACTGCATTCGAATTAGGAGTTGAATACCGGATTTATTCTCATGTCTAAGCAAAATTAAGTATTCAAGTTCGCGTAGAAGGCATTAACATAGTTTGATACAAACATGTAAGGCCGTTCAAAAGAGGGTGTGATGTAAACGATACGCAACTTTTAATGCAACTAGCATTCTTAGCATACTTCAGGCATATTCCCGTATCTGTTCTACGCTAGATGCCGTAGCCCGTCTCCAGTGCACGCCTTCTGCATGACGTATTTCGGCCTGGTGGGCAATACACTGACGGTTGTGACATTGGTTTAATGCTAATCTTTGACGTCGACAGTCTTGCCGAGATGATTCATGCCAGAATTTTTTTAGATACATCCTGCAGGTCGACAGTGGAAGCCATGAAAAACGAGAACCGATTTTATGTCACGTAAGCCTGTGTCGCTTTATTTTCAACTGCTACTTATGTGCTACAGGACATATGTCTCTCATCAATGAACCTCTTTGACACCAATTTGGGTCACCGGATCCATGCCACTGGGTATATACCGCAATTACAAAACAATCCTTTTAACATGCTGTGCTGGGTGGAAGCACACCCACGTAATGTATATTTGATACTCTCTATATATATATATATATGTATTATATATATATATATATATATATATGTGTGTGTTGTGTGTGGTGTGGTACATGTACATATGTATATAACCAGACACGCGGTCCACGTGGACTTAGTGGCTGCGACGCTAGATGGCGTAGCCCGTCTCCAGTGCACGCCTTCTGCATGACGTATTTCGGCGGTGGCAATGCACTGCGTTGTGACATTGGTTTATTGCTGATCGTTAACGTCGACAGTCTTCCCGAGATTATTCATGTCAGAATTTTTTTAGATACATCCTGCAGGTCGACAGTAGGAAGCCATGACAAACGAGAAGAGCATATCACAAGATGCACGCAGAGTACTGTATTTGTTGAATATTTTCCAAGTGCAATACCACAGCACTACATGTCTTGTTCAAAGGATCTAAACCGGATGAAAGCGGACAAATAAAACTCGAGTTTGCTCCATTGAGGTAACGAACTCGTGGGGTGCATTATTTTGAGTTATTTTTATTGAGCAACTGAAGTTACTTAAGAGGCAGAGACTGCTTCATGCTGCTTGCTTAGGAACTGCTACCTCTATTTAGCATGATTATTCGACAATGATTACGTCTTTTGCTCTTGAGGCTCCACTCCAATCAGCCTTTGTTATCCCTAATAATAAAACAAAAATTAATATTTTAAAGTTTCCAACAGTCAATTTTCAAGTCGCGTAGGAATCAAATAGAAAGTACTTTGGAATCAGTACCCAAAGTATCAACACATTGGCCGGCCCCCTATGCTCTTTTAAGTTGTCATATGTGTAATCTGCGCTTCATTTCTGCGACATAGTGTTGAGGTTTGCATTCCCTATACTCCACATGGATCTCCGAAGCTGCCGCTACATCCGTCTTTCGGCCCTATCTTGCGGTGTCGACATCTCGAACAACGACATCTGGAATTAGCTGCTGCTACAATTTTCCACGCTTTCCCATATCCGGGATTCAGGGAAAATATACTATCGCGATGGCTGTCATGTCAAGAACTGGGTCAGGCTGCCAGGAGATGTTTCTGCACCCGGTATGATGTTACGAACGAGCAGATAGAAACTTCTACATGGGCGAAACGCCACGCATATTCTTCTAGACACATGGGGACCATCTGGGACATTTTGAAACAGAAGCACCGCCACTTATTTAGAAACATGAATGCTCACCAGCTTACACTAAAAAGTAGCCAGCTACCCGTGCACAGGGATGTACCGGACCATTAGTGTCGTTGTTACCAGACCTGATCGTTCTTTGCCGAAAGGGGGATGGAAGAATGGTCGGAATTGACAAAGTTGGCGACTTACTGAATGGTATCTCCGACAACGCTTTCAATTTGCTTTGTTTACAACAACGCCTCCACCATATGTGCAATTGTCAGAGAACGGATCCGTTTAGAGTAGGACATTTGCTGTTGCATAGCTCAACAGCTGCCCTGTATATTTAAGGCGGCTGCGACGTCGTATTTTACGAATAATGCAAGCGCACCGCCATCATCCTAACCATTTCCACAATATTAAACCTGCGTCTCTTATCTTCTTTCATCAACGTCTTTAAGGCAAGTTAAATGGCCACGCGATGCACTTTAACAAGACTTGTACAACTTGAGAAATTGCTGTTAGCTATAAAAACGTCATGTTTGGTAAGGTAGGCATTGCACATATACGTGAATGGCTTCTTAGATGCAGAATTCATTTTCGTTCGTAAACGTGACAAAACATTCATAAAATTGTAGAACAAGCTCAAGTTCGTAAACACTTCTTTTATGTATAGAGGGCCACATTATCTCAAAAGCACGCATTTTGCTTAAAAAAACTGAGCTGACCCTTAAAATTCATAGTCAGTTTTGCTTGCTGTCGATGCAAGAAAAAAACAGCATCAGGATGTCTTGCAGGCCTCCCTTTTGTGACACCACTAGGTCAAGAACGAAAGAAAATAGAAAGAGGACAAAATTGGCCCGAAAGATTTTGTGGGCGCTAGATTCAAAGTAAGCTTTATTCATAGGTGTGACGGGTTATCTCGACTGTGATTGATGGCGTTCACAGTTTTTTATTGCCGCACATCCTATTTTCACTTGGAAGGGGGCAGGGTAGCATCGCTGTATGGCAGTAACCCAACAGGAAATCAATAAAGAGGCTTTCGTGTCATGAACAAACACGCATCGATGCGTGTATGAATAACTCGCTAGTCTACAGAAAGGAAAATAACGCTGCAAAGAAGAAGGCTGTTTCTTTCTAGCACTGGATTGAACTGCGACCGCAAAACTAAAAAAAGTATTTTGAAGTCATCACCAATGGATTTGCTCTGGCTTCTATAGAGGTCATCATCAAGATGGCGATATGGTAGACCCATGCAAATGCGAAAGTTGGTTTGTGGAGTCATAATAATTTGATATATTACGGTCTGTGTGCGTAAAAACAACCTTTACTGCGTCCTTTTTTCCCCTTCTGGTGTTCTTTGGGCTAACATGTCCGTAAATTTGGTACGTTTTCGTTCGTATAAAGTCAAAAAATTTATCGATTATGCTTAGTTTTCTGAACGGCTCAGAGAGCTTACATCAGACTAACACTAAGATCCGGACTCAAGCAGGCCTGTGCAGGAAATTGAGGTTCTACAATGAAGACAGTTCTCTGACGGAGTAAAAACCATACGGAACGTGCATAAATGCCCTCAAATAGTTCTTTTGAGAAAGGTTTTGTCACCTATGTTATAGCGTAACCAGCAGTTCGGAGGTTTCACATGCCAAAACCATGATTTGATTATAAGGCACGCGCCAGAACAGATTTCACAAGTTTTGGTACACTCATTTTAAGCTGCAATTCAAGCCGGAAAAGCACCAAGGAACTCAGAAAAGGCGGGAACATAAAGAGCTGATCAAGTTTCAAGAAAAATGCCACAGTTCCACCCACTACTACGAATAATTGCTACTAAGTATAAAGGGCATTATACATTCACGCACATTAGGTTTCGTAGTTTTAGGGGCCGCGTAAGGTGAACAATCATGGTCACATACGCAGTCAAATATGAACACATGTCCCTCGATTGCCTCGTGCACTTGCGGTCACAACGCTTGTCCCAAACCAAATTAAAGCAACCAATCGGTTGTCCCAAAGAGAACATTTCGCCTGCAGCTCGCCTTCACCATTTCAACCATATTAAGTCTTAGCTCACATAACGTGACCACCAACCCTGTGATCGAGGACGACAGCACGCGTGAAGGCACCACCCAAATCAGCTCCGCCTTACATGCTCACCCGGTACCCGGCGCATTCAGGCTAGAGGAAGACTCGCTCGCTCTTTTCTTCTAGCCCAGCTGCGGGGCAGCGCGGTTTCGATCAAGCCATCTCCAACTTTGGACGTGTGGGAAGACGGCGCTCATCAAGCGTACGTCTTCCTCGGATCACCGTCGCACGCTTGCCCTCGCATTCGCAGCACATCTCTGACAACACGCATACGGCGCGTGAGGCCCTCGTTCAACTTTCACTTGATCTTTATTTAGGACGGCACGGCGCTGATGACGGCGATGGCCAAAATGCGCCAGGATTGTCCTTATAGTTGCCATGGCTACCGAAAAATGGGGCAAAATCAAGTGTGATCATGGAGTTCCCAAAATACTTAAGCTACCATGCATGTTATAGAACATTACGCAGCAATACTAAGAAAATGGTAAGCAAAAACGTACAAAACGAAAAACTTACCATACTACGAACAAAAGTGATATACACACCCAAGTCAGAACCAACTTAAAATAGAGAATGCCCAATTGTTCATAACGAGAAATGTACGAGTGAATATTGATTTGTGAAGCGAAGCTTTCTTCGAATGCATTATTTGGGTTTGGCGCGTAGTCTGTCTCACTGCGCAAACCTGGGGCGTCCCGAAGAGCACGCAATAACTAATTAAGCCAAATCCGGATATTGTGTGACCGATCCTGAACCCAGTTCACACTGTGTGTCCTAGCAAGGGTTTAAAGCGGTCTCGGTGGCTCGCCGAGTAAACATGGCAGAAGGCCTTTCGCACAGATGAGGCGTGAAGAAGGAGGAGTTAGGAGGGGAATAACTTTCGTTGATGCGTTTTTTTATGTCACAAATTGTACTGTATAGCCCTGCACCACCCCAAAGGATATTTACGAACATCTCGATTGGCGGGTGCAATTGATCATGTCCTTGTAAGGGGTGTAAAAGGGCGCAAAACTTCAAACGTTGCATTTCGTACTTCTCCGTACCTGTGCCCGCACTTTCAATTCTAACTGCACCGAGACCGAAATTGTATTGGCATTGAAAGTATTACAAAAAACCGTCGACAAGGTTTGCGTGCACCGATTCCCAAAGTGCGTAGGATCCCCAGAACCATTTAGTCACTTGAGAGAGTTGAATGACGCATTTGAGTTGCTTCGGTGTTGCTCATAGTTGCAAAGTTATAGGAGCTTATGCACGGAAATGATTTAGCAGCGGTAAAATAGTGGAGCTTTGTGGGTATTGCAATCAAGACTGCCAACTCCATGAGGAATCCTTTTTCCGCAGAACATACAGTTTGATAAGATTAGTGAACGAGATTTTCCGAGCGACGAGACTGGAATACACTTGAGACAAAAAATAAAGCATTTTATACCTTGCAGTTTATATTAGCGGGCAGAAAAGAAAAATACCGCAATAGTATATGAATAGAGCAGAGGTGGGCGAATATCAGCTTTTTCGAATACAAGTGGAATACGGTTAGCAAGTGTCCAGTATTCAGTGAAAAAGAAATAGTCACGCAGATGCATATATTCACAGCAGGAATACTTATTTGTGTAAATAGGTACCACGCCTGTACTAACTAGTGAAATAAAAAAACAGCTATAAAGATCAAAAGATGACTGTTATACACAAGATCACTAGTTGTCAAAAAAGATTTCAACATTGAGCAATTAAGCATCTCAGCACATTAGAACTTAGTTGCAAACAAGCTTTCCAAAATTTCATTGCTACTCTATGACTAGCCTTATTTCTAGAAATATTAATTTAATTGCTGCCAGCAAAAGACCTGAAGTTGTGGGAAAAAAACATGGCTCCTAGACTTGTGTACCGTGAAGATATGTAGACGGTCCCGTTTCAAGGAAGAAATCTTTAGTTGCACTCGAAAAGAAAAAAAAAAACGCTACATGACTAGACTTCCAAAGACTCCAACTGACTGACTACAAGCAAAATCACGGTAGTCATGTAGGCTTCTACAGCGAAGCCAAACGGAAAGCTTCCGATATTCACTTTGTATGTGCACTGCTTGGACAGCTTCTGATAATTTGTGATACTTTGTTTAGCAGACAGAAAACAGTGGCAAGAATATACCCCAACTTCGTTTCGAGATGTTTAATGGTTTTCAGTTTTGAAAAATGGTGAATAGATCATTTTCGAATAACAATACGAATAGTTAGTCTGAAATGTTCGATTCATATTCGAAACTTCGGATAATCCCATAGCCGTAATGAACAGCCTCAGACACGCTTAGTTATCGATTCATGAGTCATGTGCCTAATTCAAGACATATTACGACGAAATTTATTAACTGCCTCGACGAAGCTAACAATTCCTAGTTTTCATTAGTCGAGGTAATAATTTAGTACGAGTTAAATGTACAAATAATTGTACTTGATAGTGAAGCACCGGTTTCGTTTTTTCTGAAATTTATCTCAAAGCTATCAAGCTTACGTGCTTAATTAAAAACATTTTATATCACACAAATGATTCCTAGTTAAAACTTTGATAGAACAATTATAATACCATCAGCAATCATAAGAAAGGAGGGAATAAATGTAGTGAGTGCCAAGTTCCATACTGTGTCAAATTATCATGCTGACCATGAAACCTCGGAGAGCAAGCACTCTAGGAGAATTAAGCATATAGCTCTCTTCGAATACGAATCTCTTCATATTTATAATAAACACATATATCATACTTCCAAACTGATGACGTGAGTTACGTTTTTGGTATATATTGCTGCGGCATGAGCCGGCCAAGGAGAAGAGGAGGAAGACGTTAGCTGGCGCAGCCTCTGGACGCCATCTTTACTTCAGCATAAACCTCGTCCCTGAAATAAAGCCGGTTCAACATTAACCGTAACAGTTTTGTGGTGGAGGTGCTGGGTAATTCGACCAAGACGACGCAGCTGCTGCAGAAAGTGCCGCGCCGAAGCCGACGCCTCGCTCGACTGCCTCCGACACCACTCGAGATCCCGACGTCCCACAGCGGCGCCAACAGTCTTCTCTGGCTGCTCCAGTGCGAACAACCGGCACTGGATGCATCAGATGGAACTCCGCCCTTTCTCAGGAAAATTCGGCGAGGACGTGGAGGAATGGCTCACCCACTAAAGCGTGTGAGCAAGTACAACGGCTGGAATCCACGGCTCAGTTGACAATGTTGTTCTGTTCCCCCAGACACTGCGCTAGTGTGGTTCGAGAACCATGAAGATTCCTTCAACACGTGGGACAGCTTCGTTACTGACCTACAGTTTGCTTTGGCGATT